>NC_137776.1:6780230-6835230 GCF_963455305.1 Plecotus auritus
AATCAGTCGTTTCTCTAAGGAGTAGGGCTAATTTTTGAAACATGATTTTATATCTTCACTAAGGGCCTTAGCTCAGGACAGGTAAAAGTCAGCTGGGAAACATTAATTTACTCGCATGTATGTGTGCAATCGCCACCACACCCAAACCGTGTGACCGGTTAGAAGAGATCCGGCTACACACTCCAGCCACAGAGCTATTGGCATTCCTGCTTGGTTCCAAGAGTCAGATAGCCTGTTATCTTCATTCCTCCCTAAACATTGTTATGAGTGTTATAACAGACAGGTTAATTACAGATGAGAGGAACAAACCCAAACATTTTCACTGCAAATTATCAGTAGTGTTGCAGGAGGAAGAGACTCTGGTGTTACAGACAGTGCTTCTCAAACCAATGAGCGCACACCCAGGATACACCGCGTCTGGCCAAGGAACAGGCAAAAAGAAAAGTGGTGCCTTCCTGGGTCAGCAAACTTCTTTCCTATTTGAGGAAGTGGGGACCAGCTAATAGGGAAAATCCTTATTTTCACATTAAAACCAAGTTTGATGATATATGAGAGTTTTGCTTAAACTAAATGAAGCCTGTCAGTAATATTGTATTGGTAGGGTGGCTTCAATCTGCATTTCCCTCCTTGAGGGGGCGGGGGGGGGTGGGTGCTCTATCACTATGGGTGATTGAAAGCAACGTTGAAGAAATGTTGACATGGTTTCCTAATTAAAAACGGAGTACCAGCAAATCGTCGCTAATTAGCGAATGGTTCTTTAGCCAACAGTTAAAATGGTTTTTGTTGTTTTGGTCTGGGAAGTCAATCATTCAAGAATAGAATTGGCCCCCCAGGGAAATGCACAGTTCCTGTCCATGCTCCCCGCCTCCATCCCACAAAAGAAAGGCTGGTCTGGACGGGGCCGTTCAGGAACCCAGACTTGGGTCTTGTCCTCTTTGGGGACTTCATCACTTGAGATTTCTCTTGCATTTCCAGGCCACAAGGCTGGAAGGTCAGGGAGCTGCCCAACCTCAGTCCGGTCTGACCATGCAGAGTAGGGCTTATCCCATTTCTCTGGCCCCGTGAGTAGTGTGAGTAGTACTGTTTCCATTTAGGGACTCTTCTGCCCTGAGAAGTCAGAGAGTGGGCAACCTGGACCAGGTGTATACATTATATATCCAGATTCATATATCAGCACATTCTCTTCTTTTTATCCATTGGTTTTCTCTTCTTGGAACTTGCCTTTCCCTCTAAGTAAGATGCAAAGGATCAAGCTGTGAGTGTGGGTTTATGGAGGACCGGTATAGGTATAGGAAGTCTCCGGACCTTGTCTGGTCTCTTTAGAACTGACTCTACTCACTACAAAGGATGTCCTTCATATGGTTTAATCCTATTCAAAGGAGATTGCCTGGGATATTGGGGCAAAAGCCTCATAGTAATAAAAGGCAAGACTTTACTTCATCTTGAGCTCAGGAATTTAATTTTGGGGTGGAGGCAGGAGAGAGGTATATTGGCAATGTCATGACAAGAATTTGGATTTGGGGTCCGTTTTCCAATGCCAACCAAATACCAACTAGACATGAAATACTACCTTACCTAAGAGTTGTGTATGTATAGCAAGAGGTAGTATTTCATAACATTATTATCAATTGTCAAAGAAATATATATTGTTCCAATGATTTATGCTTTGGAAAATTGCTTGCTTTTTCTTTCTAAATAAACAATTAGTGACTAAAAACTTTTTTGCAAGGACCTGTAATAATGGGGCAAATAAAACGTGTGAGATTTATTTCTATCAATGTAAACATCAGCTCTTTACCAGATTTCCTCTTTTCAGTTCATTATGGTGATTTCAAACTTTACTTTGGTTGACAAATGGAATACTAGTTAATCCAGTATCTAGTTAGAAGGAAGTATCTATTTAGAAAGAAAAAAAGCCCTTAGTAGGTAAATATTTTTGATAAAGGAAAAGAAGAAAGCATGAGGAAAACATATTTTCCATTTCTTGGTAAAAAGGTTAAAAGCTTTATTGTTAAAAGATGAAATAAAAAACACCAAGAAAGACTCTCTGGGGCCTGGCCAGTGTGGCTCAGCGGTTGGGCATCAACCTATGAACCAGAAGGTCATGGTTCGATTCCTGGTCAGGGCACATACCCAGGTTGTGGGCTTGATCCCCAGCGTGGAGCGTGTGAGAGGCAACCAATCAATTATTCTCTCTCATCGCTGATGTTTCTATCTCTCTCTCCCTCTTAATTCCTCTCTGAAATCAATAAAAATACATATTTTTAAAAAAGAAAATCTCCCTGGGGATGATTAGCTGGATGGTGGGAATTACACATTTTAAAACATTCACTAATTAACTGGGTTTCAGATTTTATTAAAAGTATATAATAATGGAGGCAGATACATTTATCATACTAGAAGCACTTTGAGGTCAAAGGTTATAGAGGAATGTTATGATACAAAAACCAGGAAGTCGGTGCTGTGGATGCAACCTCTTGCTTGTCCCTTTCAATAACGATGTAAAATTTTCTCCAGTTATGCAGGGTGAGTCTGCCTTCGACTGCTCTCCTGTGACCCGTGAAATTCATTTGTAGTCTAAAATACAGAACAGAGTTTCAGGGCACATCTGCTCCATGAAACCTTGACAAGGATTCTCTTAACTCACATGAGTTAACACTAGTTGGTTTTCAGAAAGGTAATGGTCAACACAGATCATTTTTCTAGTACATCCTTCATAATTGTGTACCCTCATTGTATATATTTGCCTTTCCCCATCTCTTCATATGAACTGCCATGTCTTAATCCTGTTTTATTGATTTGGTCAATTATTTGTACTACCAACCCAATATAAAAGATAATGTATTGATTAACTCAAGGGTTCCAAACTGATAGACCCGCAAGGGAAATTTAGCCTATAGACATATTTGCTTTGATCCAACCAGTATTAAAAAGATCTAAAAAAAAAAAAAATCACAAAATTTTAGATTTCTCAGTTTCTCTTTCCACACGGGACCTGAATCTCATGTGACTAGAATCTGCTTGAGCAGATTAGAATGCCCGCTTTAGGTAAACCTCACCACTCTCTGCTGCTTACACTCAGCTGGTTTTACTCATTAAATACCTACTTGGATCCTCTACGTGTATGACACCTGCATTAGACTGGTGTTGGAGCTTGTGATGGTGTGCATATGTGTTTACGAAATAAACATTCAACCAAGATGGCTTAACAAATAGTCTCAATCCATGTGAGAAACGAGATTATATTTATGTCAACTCATTCCTTCAGCATTCATTGACAGCCTATGAAATAGCAAAATATCACTTTAAGAATAAAAAATAGATTCCTAATTATAAATATCGTGAAAAGAAAACTTCCTGTATCCACAAAGCTGCACACTAATCCCATGAGACCTTTATCCCTACTTTGTTTTCTTCCTTCGAGTTTTTTCTTCCCAAAAAATCCCCAGAAAAGTCATAATCTATTTTTTTAGAAGATTTATTTTGGATTAAGTGATTTCATGATGCAACATGGTTTTAAACAAAATAGAGATCAGTATGAAAATAAAATAAATTGTACACATTAAAATATCTTTCCTTCAAAGCATTTCAGAATCATAAAAAAAATACAACACAAAAGCCAGAGGTTCAGATGAGGATAAGAATACAGACTTTGCAGAAAACAAACAAGGAGTCTACATGTCAGAGTTCCAGGCTCCACTTAAAACCACCCGCGAATCATTTCTAGGATGTCAACAATCTGCATTGTTTGCTTTGAGAAAAAAAAAAAGATGAATTTTAAATATAAGTTGAAATGAGAGCTATATAATCTTAATGCCAATAACAAATGCCTCCCGTTATTATTCTCTATGAAAAGTCACATTGACTGGGTATGAATTTTAAATCAACTCAACAAAATAGAAACATAGCTATTACCTGTGATGCGTGGTGTGGTAGACACAGTAGGTGGAATTGGTGAAAGGAAATGGCAAGGCTTTAAAAAAATACATCACCTGGGCTCTACTGAAATCTTAGAAATAAATATTTTTTTTTTGCAGAGCCTTAATATTAAAAAGTAAGCATTATTATAAAATTAGATTAATACTTTCAGTAAGAGGCAAGAGAGATGCATGTATTTTCATTTACTTTGGAATGCCTGCATCCCTGTTGTAAAAACATGTAATCTTATGTACGTTCCAATATTAACAGCCTCAGATTTTACCTATGATAGCATACAAAGAAACAGAAATAGGTTGTAATAACATCTTTTAGAGCATTCAGGTCCTAAAAGAACATTTGGTTCTGTGTGTTTCTTAGTTAATCCTTCCAAGGTATTTCTTGAATGTTATTCACCCCCTTCCTTTTTTTTTTTTTTTTTTTTTTTTTTGCAGAAGGTGATAGTAACCAGAAGTTTACTGATGATTCTTCATTGGCATCAGTAACAGCTGATTCAGTTTGAATCACACACCATACCGATCAACATGCCTCAGGGTTGCAATATCTCCAAAGAGAGATCAGAGAGAAAGACGTCACCTGCCCAAGGCCACTACAAGTAGAAACCACACACACAAACAGAGTGTTCCTGTGTTCCCCGGGCCACGGGCCTGCCCATGCTGCTGACCTGTCCATCATGAAAGCCAGCCATGCATCGTAAGTCTAAGCAAATGTCTTTTCAGTCTCGACTGACTTCCTGAAAAGTTGGAAACACTGACTGGGTCTCCATTTGAAATCCAGGAACCCAGTTCTTAGGTTTTCGCCTTCTAGATTAGCAGAGAACATTGAAGTCACCACCAGAAACCCTGAAAATGTCTCAAAAGCTATGTGAACGTCTACTGAAAAACAAATTCAGTGGAATAAGCCAAGCAACACCCTTTCCTCTATTTCATGTACCAAGTTCAATAGTAGTAACAATGCTGCTTAAGTTTAAAAATATCCACAACGGCATTGAATACTAAATTACTGACTCCCCTGATGGAAGGTCTGGCTAGCTCTAACAGCGGGGGCTACATTTTGTTTCGCAATACCAAAATGTCACCCACCTGCCCAACTTAGAAAAACGGGCTACTCCCAGGAGGGGGGGGTTAGCGAGCAGCGCCCCCCTTAGGCAACAAGGCACACTTTTCCTCCAAGTCAGAAACCAGACTGAAGTGCTTGCTCCCACCCCACCAGCAAGCCCCAACAGGATCCCCCAACCCCGGTTTCAGCCTTCCCCCTTTACAGGCCTCCCTTAACAACTGCTAGTCCCACAGGCTCCTGGAACGCAGTCACCACTCCTGGGTCTGGACCACTGTCAGGAATTAGCACTGCGTTCCTGGCGGGCAGGGCACGTCTCTTTTGCTTTTTCGTTTTTTTATCTCCCAGCGGGGAGCCGTTGGTTGGCTTCGAGCCACCATTTAGAAATGAGACACTCGACTGTCTCTGGGATCCCTTTGCTTCCCCGTTAGACAAACACACCTATCTGGAAAGCACCATCGAACTACAAAGTTAATGGACTTTGCAAAAATTGGAATTTAATTGAAAGTGACAGCCTCGATTTAAACTCAGGTTTTATGGGAGGAAGGTGTCTAAGATCTAGTGTTTGCACTCATCATCCAAATCAGAAAGCAGATCAGAGAAGGGCCCGAAACTTGGTTTGGAGATTCGTCTTCACTTGCATGCGTTGACTGCGCAGATCTCTTAATGATCACATAGCATCATTTCACCTGCCTGGGGGATTTCCTGAACGGGGTTCAAACTGGAAAGACTTTTAGACTCTTCATTGTAAGACGTTTGTCTTAGTTAGAAGTGGTCACCTTCTAAATACAATTTGTGTAGAAAGAAAGAAAGAAAAAAAATTGGATGAATGTGAGGACAGAGAGGAAAAACCCAACCCCGCGGTAGTTTCTTCATCCACATCACTGCCAGTCCGCGACCAGGGCTTTCTAGATCCATCCTTACTGAAAAAATGAAAAAATAAAAGAAGGCTTCTGATTAAAGTCCTTTTTGTCCATGATGTTGCTTCCAAATAGTATTTGAGAAAACTAAACTGCTATACTATGTAAATCCACCAAAAGCAATCCAACCGTTAAGCGTATGGGGAGTTTTTCCAGGAATGGACTGTACTCATTTCTTCACGGGCTTTTCTGAAGGCGTCACATTTTAGAGCGTTTGAAAAAGCGAGCCTTTGGTAGGTGAATCATCTTGCGAAATTCACTGAAAGCGAAACCTGCTGGTAGAAACATTAGCTCTCCATCTCTGGTGACAAAACCTAGAATTGTAACTATAAAGTACTGAAACATCTCACCAGCCAGCCACGAACACCGGCCTCAAACCAGATGGGACATGATACCTTCGACCCCACGAAGTGTATGAGGATCAAGAGACGATGCGACCGGAAGTCCTCTGACCCTCTACAGTGCGATACAAACAGGTGCTACCATTGCCGTTAGTCATCGGAAGGCCGTTTTACCGTAAGGATTCTTGTGCAGGTGACACAGGTTTTCCTTCATTTATTACAGAATTACTACTAAGTCGTCCTAAACACAACAGATGCTAGAAAGGGATGGCCACGCTTCTCTGACCAAGATCCATTCGTTTTGTGCACAAGAAAAATGTTTGATCCCGGAAGTGGGTTGGGGTCAAGACTGGCATTTTTCACAGTGAAAACGGAAGGTACACTGGAGGGCAGATGAAAGGAACCCGAAAGGACCAGATTTCACTGGGCATTTCTTGGATAATTGGGAGATCCCCCAGTTGTTCCTTTAGGTTCAGCTCCTCACATGCACACTTGAAACCCTCGTGTATCCGTGCATCATGGGCTCCAACACTTGACCAGTATCAACACACTACGACCTGCCTTTAGTTCCCAACAGAAAGGGCATTGATGTGACCTTCCTTCCTTCCTTGGCTAGAAGCACCCAGGTATGAAGCCTTCAATGACTCCTCAGATGGAACAAGCCATTCTCTTCTCACTCCTTAATTGTAGAACAAACCAAGTTTTATTAAAAATACTTTTTTGAACCTTGGTGCCTACTCCTCTAGACCATGAACGTCTCAAGGGCGGATTTCGAATTTGCAGCTCCAGGATCAGACACAGTGGCTGACACTGGGTGAATGCCAACCTGTGCCTCTCCTCTCATCTCCGAGACTCTCTGCATACGTACGTGATGCATCGTGACTCCCTTTTATGCTGTAAGACGGGGCAGTATGAGTATCACTTAGGAGTTCCTTAAAGGAACAAGGCCATACCAGCGAGTTACCCAGTTCACGGTCCAGAAGAAAAAAATATATGGATATTTCTATTTGTAGAGTGTATTCAAGTCTAAATTATTCTGTGGACATGATATTTAATATTCTAGAAAGTGATCATTGGACTTTTTGTTTTACTAGTGAAGAAAAATAGGCCAGTAACCATGGGGTTTTGACAGGCTAAGTACATCTCTGAGAATCCCCAATTCTGCGAACAGTAGCAGCTCGATGCTTATACTGTTACAGGAGAAGTTGGATGCCCTAACAAATAAACATATTTGTTAGAAATAATTAAAGAGACACACTTTACTTCAAATTTCTTTTACCTGACAACGTGGAGTATGGTAACAGTGTCACGGACCAAAATGAGGCTCACGTGGTCTATGAATGTATTTTTGAAAGAAATGCAACCTTCCATTTCAGCTGTTTAGAGAATTCCAGCTCTGAAACATCACATTACCATAAAAATGTCATTTTTTTAAATAAAGTATATTGTATTATTTTCCTTATAATGAAAACATATAAACAAGTAAAAATCATTTGCAAAATTAAAAATACTTACATTCGTGATCAGTAAGTACACACTAACCGTTCCAGTGAAAATCGTTTTCTCTTCCCTGTGTTTCTGGCCCAACGATAGGACACTGGTAACCTCCCTTTCCCACCTGCGGGCTCGGGGGGTCTGTATTTCAGAACATCTCCCCGCACGGCAGCATCTGCCTTCAGTGCAGGAACGCAGCCTGAGTGGTTTTCCTCTCGAGACTCCAGCAGTAAATGCAGCTTACCCAACGGGGGGTGGGGGTGTGTGGGGGCAATCGCTCTTAAAACCTACAAAACCCATGCACGTGACCTTCATAAAGTGTAAGACCGCCAACATCCCATCACTAGGATCCCACGGCTCCTTATAGCTCAGAGGAGTGGCCGGGCCATGCCTGTAAAACCATAAGCTGGCAAACCAAACGTTAATCCAACGCTTGTATTATTCACAATGTAATGTCACTGTGGTGAGCCTCTGATGAGTTATGGCCATACGTCCAGAAATAAACAACGATGTGGGAAAAACCCGAAAGCAGTAGAAACGGACCCCCTCTGATAAAACTAAGCAAATGTAACGTTAGTGAGGTCATGCAGTGCCCGAGGTGCCCTCGGAGACCCGTTTCCTTATGTGGGTAAGGAATCTGTGCATCAGCGAAAACGCAGGCTTGGAAACAGAGTACCGAGGGCTTCCGTCTGTGACGTCACTGACGAGGGAGCTGGAATTCCCGTGACTAAAGAGAGCTGACCCCTCAGGTGCTGCTGACGGCTCCCTAAGTGAGCGTGGGGTTTCATGATGCTGTACAAATAAAAAGCGGGGGTGTTGGGGGGGGTATGAAATATCTTTATTAAATGCCATCCTGTAAAGTATTTGATGGATGGAAGAGTCTAATGCATTTTAAATAAATGCATAGTGTACGATCACATATCGTGAGTCTTAAAAAATTATTACTTAGATGCACAGTCCTGTAGTGGTAGACATGGCACTGTGATTTCGAAGCTGTTTCCGGTTATACTTGCCAAGTGATGGAGTTGCTGTCAGTCATCTTGTAACGCCCCTTCCGCTTTGGTACATTCAGTGCAAAATATTTCAGGGAATAGTTTTGTACCTTTATAAAAACGAAAGGCCCTTTGGTTCCCTGGACAGTGCTTAAAAGGATACCGACTAGCATGATGCCCACGTAAGCATGGAACATAGAAATGGACCCGGCGACGTGAACAGTAGGACAGGCAGGCTCCTATGTACACCTTAAAGAACATGAATATCATGAACCCATAAACAAAGTGAACAGAACTCCCCGTGGACTTTTTCCTGATAGGCTGTGAGTTAATCGCTAGTTATGTGAAATAGTTTCCATGCATTAGAAAGCATAAATCTGTCGGTAGGAGTTCACTGTAGAACAGTCTGTCTCCAGCCATGACGACACATAGACCACTCTGCATATCCATCGTCATAGACCCCCTAACGGCAAACCTTTCAAGCTGCCTCATGTGGACTTGGTTTCATTTCCACTCGGGTCCCGTGGAAGCTGAAACCTAGGTGCACACCATGCGGGCACACATAAGCAAGGAAAGGAATATTCTGTGATAACTTGGGGCTCACACCAAGGTACTCTCGGGAAATACACGTGTTTTTATTCCGTTATTGAGCTCGCACTAATTTGGAGATCGGGTCAAGGGCTGCCGGTTTGGCTTGAACCACGTTCAAGGTCAAGTTTCAAGGTTCTCCCGAGTGTCCCTGCACAGTGACCTTGAGCTGACCCTGCCCAGGTTCATCTTGGTCTTGGAACGCAACGAATGGGAAGAAGTGTGGCAGTCAGGACCTGCTGATTGAAAGACTGCTGGGCTGTCCCCTGGGCATCAAGCTCACCCCGATGCTTCAGAAAGGACTCCTCACCACGATCCCGACCCCAAACGTGGCTTAGCCGCCTTGTCAAGTGATGGCGTCACTCGGATGGAAGCACGCTCTGACCCTCCCGGTGGTGGGCCCTCCTGGGAGGGCAGCTTGCCACCCCGCCTGTCCCCACACAGCCGCGCACTGGGCTTCTGGTCACTCAAGTCCAAAGGTGCTGGTCTCTTCAACCGCTGTCAGGAGCTTCTCATATAACATGGAGAACGAGGGGTACGGGGGTAGGTCCAGGCGGTTGAAACACGTGTGAGCTCTGCGAACAGAAGAAGCACACGGAGCTTAGTATGCTTAGGGTGATAGAGTGCCGTGTGTGTGCGTGTGTGCATGCGTGTGCGCGCATGCGCAAGCAAGTTGGTTTCTTGTCTATTTTCCCACTCCTTTTGGAAAAAACTTTGAAAACATTTTGACTTGAAAATTCAGAATTGTAAACGAAAATTCAGAATTAAATTTCTCGTCAGGGAATGGATATTTTAAAAGTGTGTTTTCTTTATATTTTCACAACCACTTATCCATTTGACATACATATTACTATTTGTTTAGTTGTCTCAGAAGTACAAAGTCCAATTTGGTTTTTTGTTTCTCTTTTTGACATTTTTTTTTACAGACATGCATATATACTCTTGCAAAGAAATTTATTTTCAGAATTGGCATTTGCATGGATGTTTCAAAAATCTATGGTTTCACGGTGTTTCATTTTCTGGGGCAGGGACAGGCACCGAGTGTCTCTGAAGACCTGGCCATGGTGTGGATTCTCTGGAAATTCCCTGGCAGGACTTCCCTGTCAGTCAGGGCACCACTGCGGACGCCTTTGAATTCTGTGTATAATCTGTTTTCTCCTAAATCACAATGCAAAATAATGGCCACTTAAAACATTACATGAAGTATCCTTTTTTTAGAAATACCCCTCCCCCCATTTTACCTAGTTAGGGAAAAACTATGCTTTCCTGTTATTTGCACCTGAATCACAATAAAAAAAATTGACGGTCTTCAAATAATACATCTTATCAGGAAGCAAATCTACACTCTGACATGGAATAGAAGGCACTTTATTATGAACGTACAACAGCTTGTTTGTGGAGCTAAACTTTGACTTCAATGCTCCTGCCCTGGCCCGGGAGCTCAGTTGATTAGAGCATCATCCTGATGTAAAAGGTTTGTGGGTTCAATCCCTGGTCAGGGTGCATACAGGAATCAACCAATGAAAGCATGAATAAGTGGAACAACAAAGCGATGCTTCTCTCTCTCCCTCTCTCCCTCCCTCCCTCTCTTCCTCTCTCTCTAAAAATAATGCTCCTGAATTAATATGGAATATCAAGAGTTATGTCTTAGTTAGAAGTGGTCAAGTTATAAATACAAATTGTGTAGAAAGAAAGAAAGAAAGAAATTGGATGAACGTGAGGACAGAGAGGAAAAAAACTCAACACTGCAGTAGTTTTTTCATCCACATCACTGCCACTCCCCTACCAGGGCTTTCTAGATCCATCCTTACAAAAAAAGTAAGCTCGCCCTAACCGGTTTGGCTCAGTGGATAGAGCGTCGGTCTGCGGACTGAAAGGTCCCAGGTTCGATTCCGGTCAAGGGCATATACCTTGGTTGCGGGCACATCCCCAGTAGGAGGTGTGCAGGAGGCAGCTGATCGATATTTCTCCCTTATCTATGTTTCTTACTCTCTATTCCTCTCCTTTCCTCTCTGTAAAAAATTCAATAAATTAAAAAAACAAAGTAAGCTCTTCTTACAAAGCCACATTTACATTTCTGTTCTTATAAATCACGTGTATACTTATGAAGTAAATAAATTATGCCCCTGGACGCAGTATAGTGTGGTGGTGGGACGATCAGAGGTTTGGAGCCAGCCTCGGGTTTAAAACCTAGCTCTACCAACCAGGATTTGGAGTGAGTTATTAAAACTCTCTGAAGCTCAATTTTCTCCCCAATAAAAAGAGTCAAATAATTTGTCTCGGAAGGAGATGAGGATTAAATGAAATGACAGAAACATGCTTAATACAATGCGTGGCTCATCCTGTTTGACGAATTAATAAGAGATGCATTGTTAACTACACTTCCTTATCATCAAAAAGATTCACTCTAATTGCCTTCATTGAGTTGCCAAGAGAGAATCATGACTCATGGAAATGGTGAGAGAACCAAGAAATAGGAAGGCAGGTGTGTGCCCACCTGGCCTATTAGAAGCAGGAATGTGAAGGGGCTCGGTTATAAGAAGACCAGTTTTAGGACACAGCCACAGCCCTAGCTCGGAGCTTATAACTCTTGTTATTACAAACTCTAGGGCATTTTGAGGGGAAATCATCTAATTAATATTTGCAGCCAAATACCTTTTTGTGATATAATAAACTATTTCAGGATTGCATTTAATATAATTCTTATACCTTCTTTACACCGGAACCTCAACTTGGGCGTCATGGGAAAAGGTTTTACTTTCAAAAAATGGAGCTAGCATTCTAAAAGACAGTCCTGTCTACTTGTGTACAACACTGGAATAAGAAGACTAAATGGAGACTTTATCTTTGTTTAGGGCAGTGGTTCTCAACCTTCCTAATGCCGCGACCCTTTAATACAGTTCCTCATGTTGTGGTGACCCCCAACCATACAAATATTTTCGTTGCTACTTCATCACTGTAATTTTGCTACTGTTATGAATCGTAATGTAAATATCTGTGTTTTCCGATGGTCTTAGGCTCTACAGCAGCGGTTCTCAACCTGTGGGTCGTGACCCAAGGTTCAGGTTGAGAACTGCTAGCAGGGTCGCCTAAGACCATCAGAAAACACAGATCTTTACATTACAATTCATTAACAGTAGCAAAATTACAGTTATGAAGTAGCAACGAAAATAATTGTATGGCTGGGGGTCACCACAACATGAGGAACTGTATTAAAGGGTCACGGCATTAGAAAGGTTGAGAACCACTGGTTTAGGGAGAAGGGGAAGAAGAAGCAGAGAAGTGAAATACTAGTATGTTCTGACTATAATTGTATTACAGATTTTGTGTTAGATACATAACATTCATTATCCCATTAGACTAAAAGGTGGTACTACATTTATTTTATTTTTGAATATATTTTTATTCTTATTGATTTCAGAGAGGAAGGGAGGAGAGATGGACAGAAACATCGATGATGAGAGAGAATCATTGATCAACTGCCACATGCATGCCTACACTAGGGATCAAGCCTGCAACTCGGGCATATGCCCTGACCAGGAATTGAACTGTAACCTTGGTTGCGGGCACATCCTGGTTCATAGGTCGACGCTCAACCACTGAGTCACGCCAGCCGGGCAAGATGGTACTTCTTTTAAATAAAATTTTTAATCTTTTTCCTTTGGTTACCAACTAGGCTGTGCATCATTTCCCAAGTCAGCCTGCTTGTAGAATTTTCTGTTTTGTGATCTACGTGTTCATTTTCTTTTAAATTTTTATGGTAATAAGATATACAGCACATTCCATGTGTCCTGTTAACCACTGTTAAGTGCACAGTTCTGTGGCATTAAGCATATTCGCCTTGTTCTACAACCATCACCACCACCCATCTCGATCTTTCCGTCTTTCCAAACTGGAATTTTGTGCCCATTGATCATCAACTCCCACCCTCTCCTGTCCCTGCCACCACCATCCTACTTCCTGTCTTTGTGAATGTGACTACGCTAGGGACTTCATGTAGGAGAAATCATACACTATTTGTCCTTTTGAAATTTGAGAAATTTCAAAACTCCTGCCTTATTTCATGTCGCATAACCTTTCCCAGGTCCCTGTTGTATCATGGGTCAGAATTTCCTTACTTTTTAAGGTTGAAGAATAGTCCATTGTAGCCCTGGCCAGTTTTGCTCAGTGGATAGAGTTCGATTCCGGTCAAGGGCACATGCCCGAGTTGTGGGCTCAGTACCATGTGGGGGACGTGTGGGAGGCAGCCGATCAATGGTTGTCTCTCATCATTGATGTTTCTATTTCTCTCCCCCTCTCCCTTCCTCTCTGAAATCAATAAAAATATTTTTTAAAAAAGAATAGTTCATTGTATGTATATACCGGTTTGTTATCCACATGTTGACAAACATCTGCTTGTTTCCATCTTTTGGCTTCTGTACAAAATGCTACCACGATTTCCGCCTTGTGAGCCACCGAAAAGGCCCAGGTAAGCCATGCCTGGACTTCTGAGCCACGGAAGCAGCGATGGAACAGTTGTGTGCTGTTGTGAACTGCTACGTGTGTGGGAATGTGTTCTACAGCAACAGAAAACTCCTACAGGTCTCAAGGGCCACGTCCAAGGAAAGGCGGCAGGGGTCCTAGCTGAGATTCAATAGAATCACACCTGTCCAGGGCAGGCAGGGAAAAGCTGGGGTGAAGAGCTGCCTTTCGCTGTCCAGGCTCCTGAGCACAGAAACAGGAACGCTGCCTGTTTCTGCAGCTCCTGCGTTATCTTTGTAGACACTAGTACGTGAGCCCACAAATCCGTGAGCCTGGGTAGACTTTTCTCTGAGGTTTCAGATCCCAACACAGAGGGAGGGACCGGACACCTTTCTTGATCCTCTTCGGTCGGGACATACTCACAGTGGCTGGTCCATGACCTAAGGCTATCACTGCCTCCTGAGGTGCAGCTGGTTGTAGAACATACGGTTACCAAAACGAATGTTCCTTCTGAGTAAACTGACCGGCTCCTCCTCTGACAAACGCCCCATGAGGATGGACAAAGTACACCTTGTAAAGGGGGAAACTGTGCAGAAAGACTAAATGGTTTTCCCAAGGTCCCAAGTTGAGTCAGTGGCCAAATCAAGACCAGGACCTGAGCCTCGGGTTCCTAGGGGAAGTCCAGCACCAAACCCAAAGCAGGGGGACTCAAACCCAAAGCAGGGGGACTCAAACCCAAAGCAGGGGGACTCATGCTCATTGGCTCAGTTCTTCCATTCTCGGACGCCTGTTCATTTCATCGCCTCCCTGACAGCGAACCACTAGTCCTCCACCTCCGACCAGATGGCATCCATGTCGAGGTCAGGGATTAGCCAAATAAGCTTCGAATGGCTTTTAAATGGATTACTCAATGACACTACGCAGTGTAGCTCTGGGGAAAATGGTCCACATTGGGTCCATCCAAAAAACCCTGGGAGATACCAGGGGATTTTTAGATGCTTAGCTCTACCTCAGGCTCCCCAGAAAACAGCTACTCAGAGTGATAAGAATCACCAGGAAGCTTGTTTACAATGGAGATTGGGGCTGCACCCCCCGAGATTCTAATTCAGAAGGTTTGTTGGGGGGGAGAGGGGGCCCTAGGGACCTGCGTGTGAACAATCACTCCGAGTGCAGCTGATGCAGGTGGTCCCCCCTGCAGAGAGGCATCGAGTGGGTCGGAAATAAGATATCTGGGCCGGCTTTCCACACCAGCATTCTGTGCACTTGCAAAAAAATTTCAAAACTCCTCATAAACAAGGCAGCGCTGCTAATGAGGAAATTGAGGAGTCGTGCGGTCAAGCACATTGCCCAATATCTACCATCGACTTGCTGTATGAGCCAAAAACAGGAAGGGGAAAAAAACAAAGCAAAACAAGACACAATCCTCGGAGGCTTTCCCGCCCCCTCCCGCCCCATTCCATGTCCCAAGAAAACTCCAGCAGCAAAGAACAGCAGGCCCTGGGACTGTGTTGATATTGGCAGCACACACACACCCCATTCGTCAGGCTCCACGAAAGGACATTTTTCAAATCTCTCCGAGGCGCCCTGCATAGGCTTCTAATGAGTTTACCTCATTTTGTCCTCCGCAGCCAGAGCCACTCGCCGAGGCCAGGCCTGAGCCCGTCTGTGGGAAGTCACGCTGGCACCAACATAGGGAATGTGTAAACCCCCCAAGACATCTGGTCTGGCCTAACAGATCTCTTGGTGCTTTCTGGATTCTTCCGACGTTCACCAGGAGGTCACATTCGTACCCTCTCTTCTCTCCTATAGATGGTCAAGTCTGTTACCAAACCCAGCAGGGCAAGTAGCACAAGGACAACAGGTGATTTCCGATTGTTCACTGCATTCCTCTCTCTCTCTCTCTCTCTCTCTCTCTCTCTCTCTGCGTGTGTGTGTGTGTGTGAGTGTGTACTTACCTATTCATTTAGTCCCCATTTTCCCAGAAGTGATTTTTTGGTAGTTTATAAGGACTCAAAATATAAGACACAAAAAAATGATAATCAGGATCTTAAATTGAGAGAGAAAAAAGGACAGTAAATGCTGTGCTAGAAATAAGATGTATTGGAATGCAACAAGGCCTTGCTATTTGCAATAAAATTTAGAAAGTGTTTGTCAAAATTCTCTCTCTTTTTTTTTTTTCAGTTGTCCGAGGTGCCTAATTCTTCAGAGTTTCAGTTTCCTTACTCCTACTCCTGCCTCTGCGTTAAATAATTAAAAGCATTCTGGAAAATTCCTAAGGGATCTTGGAACGTACAGATTTGTCTAGAAAATGTGAGAATTCCTGACCCAATTGACCCCTCAAGTCACAGTTTTATGTACCCGTTTTACCGCCGGCTGCCCCCCGCGGCCATGGGTCCCCGCAGCGCCACAGCCAGGGCACTCCCAGGAAGGAGCTGAGTGGGCCTGGAGGAGGGGGGGCAGGCAAAGGGGGCTCGCCTTGGGCTCTCCAGAGCCTCCTAATTCAGGGCCCACGGGTGCTCAGGCAGCACCCACACCCCTTCACCTGCAGAACCTCTTTTATTATTTCCCCCTGGAAGATTCCGCATTTTGAAAGCTTGTCGTTCCCATACAAAATGCCCTGATGAATAAAAAGTAATTTTTAATTTGCGTTCCACTTCATTCACTCCTCTGTCCATTGAACAATACTTATACTGAGCTCACCTTGCATGCTGGGCACTGAGCTGCCGCCGGCAGGTGAGGATGATTAGTCTGGTTTCTGCCTACGAGGAGTTTACACTCAGGCAGCAACATATACAGACAATTGGGACCCCCTCAGTGTCATGCAGTCCGATCTCTGTACTCGGGGACCTGGCCACTGTGAGCCGGTGCTGAAATCCAGGCCCCCTTCGGCTCTGCTCACCACACCAGGAGCCCTCCCTAGCCCAGGGCTGCCTTTCTCCAGGAGACCACAGACACCCCATCTAACCGACCACAGGGCCTGCACACAACCCATCACAATACGACGCGTTTCAGGTCTGCGCTGCAGAGCCCACAGTGCTGAGCTAGGGAGCATCTGTGGGTGTGTAGGCTTTTCCGGATCGAGGAGGAGGAGGATGTTCGCAGCACAGGGACCAGAAGGGAAGTGTGAGGGAGCATGGCCTCATGGGGAAACCTGAGAAGTAGGAGAGCTTGAGTGACAGGAGCCAAGGCTGCCCCTGAAGCCAGAGGAGGAGGCGGGGCCACAGCAGGAAGCGAAGGGTGTCCGTGCAAAGGCCTTTCCACGCATCCCGCGGAAGAAAGGGAGCTGGGGTCTGGGTGTGGACAGTGATATGGCGGAGGTGCCATTAACCAAGACAGGAAGCGGGTGGTGGGGGAGGATGGATTCAGAGCTTGCATTCAGCATGAGGAATCCAAAGGGACCAGCTGCAGCGTGGTAACACTCCATTGAAGTCATCTGGTGACTGTGTTGCTAGTCCAAGGAGATTCATGAACGCAAATAAAAGGTATAACCTCGGTTACGACTTTTTAAATATCCACAATTTCCCTCCCCCCCCCCTTAATACTTTCTTCAGCCATGAGGTTTAGAGCAGGAATTCCTGCTAAGACTAGTGCACAAATCTCTGTGTGACCCTGGTGGCCCAGCACAGCCCTGACCCTCGCCAGGTGTTCTCTGAATGTGAATGGATGAGAAGGAATTCTATGGCAGTTACTACCCCACTAATTTGTCATGTACCATTGGGTGCCAAGGCTGTTGGTTATCTGTTCATTTAAATATCCATTACTCCTCCCCCTGTGGTCCACATGGACAGAGATCAACCTGTCTCTCCCATGAGGATTCTGAACACAGTCAATGCACGATGAATACTTCAAGGCTTGTTAGCGCCCTGAATAGTTCCAATTAGAATTAATGTCTTATTTTAAGGCCTCATTAGGTCACCTTGGCTAAAAGGCACCAGGGCCTATAAATAAAGTGGGGGGTGTTTCAAGTGTGGGAAATCCAGGAGAAAAAAGTCTTCAAATTACCTATATATATATAAAAGCCTAATATGCAAAGTGTCCCCTCGTGAGTTCGACCAACTGGGAGTTTGATCGCTCACTATGACGTGTGCTGACCACTAGGGGGTGGCGTGGAACGAAGGAAGGCCCTGGCTGGCAGCCGCTAGGGACCCTCCTACTCGTGCACGAATTTCATGCACTGGGCCTTTCTTATAAGCAGGTAGCTTCTTCACCTGTGGGTGGTCCTGGGAAAGATGAAGAGTATATACTTTTTAAACATAAGAAATTAAAGCCAATAGAAGAAGCCCCGGTAAGGAGCTGTTCCAGGCTGAGCACTCCTGGAAGTCCCAACAAATCAGAAACATCCTGGGGGGAGAAAGCACGTTGCTTACACACTCAAACGTTGTGGAATGCCACACCAGCTCTGAAAGCTAGGGATCAGAAACGATAATAATACGGGCTACATTTATTTATTGCATGATGCGTTAGGCATCATTTTACACACTTCCATTGTGTGATCTCACTTTATCTTCAAAATAATTTTGTGATGTGATTACTAGTATCTATCCCAATGGTTCAGATGAGGATAGAGAGACACAAAGCGACTGTGGCATGTCTTGTCTGGAGCAGTCCAGAGTCACCGCAAGTTTAAACATTCAATAATTTAAGGAAAATAATATTCACTGAGTATCAACTATTTGCTAGGACTATGCCCTGGGGGCAAAGCCACGTGCAATTCAGACAAGGTCCTTGATCTCATAGCGTTATATCCTAGCGGGGTAATAGACCATCCACAGTAAACCAACCATGGAACACAATGACTGGGTTGGGGTAGGTGCTCTGCAGAGTGACAGGTGCACTTGGGGCAGGAGCCTGGAGGACCTCTCTGGTAGATCGTGTAGAGCTGAGACCTTGGGGATGAGAAAGAGCCGCCGGTAAAGAACCGGCAGGAAGAGTTCATGCATCAAGTTCAAGTCTTGGGGAAGAACCGAGTTTGGCACATTGAAGAGCAGCAGGTAAGAGGCTACTGGCTGTAGCGGGCAGAGGGAGAGCATATGTATTGAGGCTGGAGTGTAGGCCAGACCAGGCCGCCGACCAGGTAGAAATCTTTGGCGAGGAGTCTGGAAGGTGTAAGCAGGGGAGGGAGTGACCTTGAGATTTCAGATCACTCTGGTTGCTGAGCGCAGAAGGAATGCAGGATGCACGAACAGAAGCGACGTTTAACCAGCAGGTGCTGTGTGGTCCAGGGAAGAGGTGCTGAGGCATGGATGGGGGTGGTGGGGAGAGATGAACCCAACCTAGATTTTGCCCTGGAGGCCAAGGAAAGGGGGATCACCACTCCTTAAGAGCTGTCCTGTCTGACCCTCACAAATGTCCACTTTAAAGGATGACTTGTGGGACAGCCCCCCAGGGCCACTCGTCCTTTTGACTTGGATGACCCTATTCTCCGTGTCTCACAGCAATTAAGATTTCTCTCACTCCATTACATAACCACAAACTAGCTCCAGAGCCCTACTTTTTACATTAATGGCCAGAGAGTCCCTTTTCAGACACAGTCTGTTTTTGTGACCGCTTTACCCACTTCCCAAAGTGAAGACCAGTCCAAAAGGCACAGGGCACCTGAGGATGGTGAATGAGGTGCTATTACTAGACATCGCAGACACATTTTTGCTAGCACACAGAATAAAGTAAAAGCTTAAAATATTCTTGTCAGACAGTAAGGACGGAATGAGAGGACGAGGGGAAAGGAGTCGAAGAGGATCTCACGTCAGAGATTAAACTTGGGAACCAACTATACACTAAGTGGCCAGATTATTATGATCTCTGAATGCATAATAATCTGGCCACTCAGTGTGTGTGTGTGTGTGTGTGTGTGTGTGTGTGTGTGTGTATGTATTAGAGGCCTGGTGCATGAATTCGTGCATGGGTGGGGTCTGGCCAGCCTGGCCAGGGGCGGGGACATGAGTGGTTGGCGGGCCTGCCTGCTGGTCGAACTCCTGGTCAAGGGGACAATTTGCATATTAGCCTTTTATTATACAGGATATACACTGAGTGGCCAGATTATTATGCGTTCAGAGATCATAATAATCTGGCCACTCAGTGTGTGTGAGAATCTTCTGCTGATTTCCACTCAGACCACAAGGCACCTCAGCTGAGCAGCAGGTGGCGAGGACTGGGGAGCCCAAGGGGGGTGCCTCAAGGTGAATACAGAAAAGACGGGGCACCAAGAGGTCCTACCAGTGCCCACCTCTTGTTCTGAGACATTTTTAACTAAAGAAAGTGGCGCCATATTACAGGCTCCTCAGTCAGATTCCCACGTCCCGGCCGGCACTCACTTAGTCGGCAGACCACGCTCTCTGCACTGAGGAGGAAAAACCTGAATTATTGATGATGCAGAGCAATAGTTAATGACATGGAAAGATGTTCATGATCAGTGATACCTGGTAAACAAGAAGAGGTTACAAACAGTATATGCGTGTGACTGTATTTTTCTTTTTAATTGTGTGTGTATGGAAATGAGTGCAAACATACACTTCAAAACGTTAGAGGTTATCTCAGTAGTGGATTTTATAGATATTTAACTTCTTGGCATGCTTTGGTGAAGTGTATTTATTCCTTTTCATAAGAATAAAAAGCAGAGCTTTAAAAATGAATAAAAAAAGTTGCCTTTTATCTTTAAAAGATAATTTTATCTTTTTAAGCTCTGTTCCACCAGAAAACCATCTCCCCGAGTTACCCATCTCATAATGAACTCTAGCTTCTGATTTCTTCCTTTGGGTCAGTATTTCATTCACATTAACCTCCAGACTCAGTCATTTAAAATCTCATGCTTCCCCCTCTGGCCAAACCCACGCGGTGGAGGAGGACACCAGGATGGAAGCTCTCCAGCTCGTCTGCCCTCCTCCTCGGCCAGGACCTTAGACAGGAGCACACCCACTCCACACTGGGCTGGGAGGGCTGGCCCCGCACCATCCAGGCTGGCCCGCCAGCCGCCTGCTTCTCAGGGTGTTTAAGAGCAACTTCCCTGAGGGGAATTTACTGCCCCCAAAGCCCATCGGAACCCCGGGGACAGGAAATGCAGAGCACAGAGCGAGCGGCGCACCGCCCGGCCTGGACGCGCAGTGTGTGTGGTAGGAGCCTCCGTGGAGACAGCCGGCTGCCTCCAGCACCATCCATCATCTGGGCTCCAGTCACTTTCCTCCCACAGAGAGAAAGGAGCCTGGATTCCACGCCACTGGCTTCAGAGACGACCACGTGTACTTGGACATTCCTCGGACCCCTGGGGAGCAGGGCTGGGTTTACCGCCACTGCAAAGCGAGGCCAGGAAGCCTGAGAGAAGATGGGACTCATCTGCTTGAGCTGAAAGGCCCTCTGTCACCTACATCTAGAAGGACTGATGCCCTGCCCTCTGCCAGGGCTGCCTGCCCTGCCCCTGACAGCCCCTGCCAACTTTCCAGGGCACAACCTCCTGTGCCCGACCCAAGATGATGCCAGACCTCTCCAAGAATCAACTGTTTGAGCAAGAAGGACATACACCCGTTCTGTACATCCTATCTAATAAAAGAGTAATATGCAGATTGACCATCACTCCAACACACAAGATGGCTGCCCCCATGTGGTCAAAGATCCTGCCCCCATGTGGACACAAGATGGCCACCACAAGATGGCCAGCAAGGGAGGGCAGTTGGGGGCAATCAAGCCTGCAGGGGAGGGCAGTTAGGGGTGACCAAGCCGGCAGAGGAGGGAAGTTGGGGGCCTAAACGGGCAGTCGGACATCCCTCGAGGGGTCCCAGATTGGAGAGGGTGCAGGCTGGGCTGAGGGACACACACCCCCGTGCACGAATTTCATGCACCGGGCCTCTAGTTTTAAATAAAATCATCTCACTGACAAGTAAAAGAAATATGTTGGGGTTGACCAGCTTGAGACAAACCAGCTCTTCAATCCTGCACCTGAAATCTATCAGGAAGGCGCCTGGGACATGACGTGGGTGCCTCTGTTCTGGGCGTGGGAGAAATGGGCTCCCCATACAGGACAACCTCTTTAGACCAAGCGTACAGACCTTTTTCACACCAGCAACACCCCACATTGCACAAAGGTGATGACATTGTGATCGGTGAAGAAATCACCGTTTGTGCTGATAAAGAGGTTCTTCCTTTTATTGTTTTTCCAACTGTACTTTTCCTGTGGAGCACATGCTGAATCTTATAGAAGATTCAGAATAAAAGTTGAGAAAGATCAAAGAAGACCTACTATCCCCAAGGATGGGTATACATATTATCTCACTCATCACAAGTACGCCGAGCAGAGCACTGCTGTTCCTACTCTTCATGGGATGGGGGGGAGGGGCACCCAGGCCCTTGCTCAGGATCACAGAGCCAGGGCATCGGTGATCGGCGGGCTCAGGTCAGCAGCCATGCCTGTCCACGGGGCTATGTGGGTGGACTACTGTGCAGTGCGACAGCCAGACAGCTCTCTCCTCCTCTCGGACCTGAAAAGTTGGAGCTTCTTATAGACCAATGGGAACCTAGACTGCCTTCCTGCTTGCCTCAGATGATGGTTCTTTATGCGATTGTATAATCTGGGTGAAACTAAGACTCTAGAACCAGCCTCCGTTCATAACAAGGAAGGAAGCAGCACCATCGATTGCCCAACCGTGTGTCGGCAACAGCACGGCCCGTGAGTCAGTACACAGACTTCCTGGAGCTCCCGGGGAAGTGACAAGGCGACTCCAGCCCGACCTCCGAGAGTCTCCCACCGTTTGTTGGTGTTTCTTCTTGCTCAACCAAACCTCATATGCCACCTCCCCCCTTCCCCCCCTCCCCGCCCCCCAGCTTTTTATAGGTGAGGAAACTGAGGTCCAGAGAGCAAGAGATCTAGGTCCCAGAGTCAGGTGGTGGCAGAGGGGGGATAGAACGCAGGTCTTCTCACTCCCCACCCTGGCTTCTCCCAACCTCTCCTCCTCATACACATGACAGCTGATGGTACAGACACCATGATGGCAGCCGGCAGCCATTGACCAGATGCTCATCGGGGCCAGGACCAGCAGCACATGCTTTAGATGAAGGATTTCATTCAATCCTCAGAATGACCAGCCTACAGGGAAGATGAGGAAACAGAGGCTGGGAGGGATTGAGCAACTTCGCCAGGACCCCCTGGGGCACAAAGGCCCTGGGACAGAGCCCAGGCCCTGGAGCCACAGCCATGTGTCTGTCCCAGGCTGCCTCTCGGCTCACCAGCTGTGGCGGAAACTGCAGCGATTCAAGGTGAGCAAGACATCTGTCTGCTTCCTGTTACAGGTTGTCCCATCTGCTTTCTGGAAGCAAATCTTCGCAGAAACAGACCTCGCGAGAAAGGGACACAGTCGTTCCGCCCTTTCCTGCCTCCTTGGTGCCCAGGCCTGAGCTTCTCCACAGGGTGAAAGGCCCTACTTGGTATCTGCATCCATCGATCCATCGATCCATCTATCAATCTATCTATCTCTCTATCTATCTATCAATCTATCTATCTATCGTGCGTGTAGCTGCTTTTAGATACAAACATGAGTTTAAGGGGGAAAAGGACACGGTGCAGGCACAAATAAAAGAGAATAATCCTTTAAATAAGGAAACTACAGGCTGCCGAGAGTAGAAGGCCAGGTGTGCCAGGTGGCATCCAGGGGTTTCAGGCACACCAGCTGGTACCGGGCAGCCCCGGGCTCCCACGATGCATCGCTCTCTGCATCTGTGTCTTCAGCATCCTTTTCTCAGGTGTGATGCTTGGAGCGTGATTCTAAAAAACTCGCGTTTTGCAGTTGCCAAGAAGAAAGTCTTGTTAACGACTTTCTTAAAGCCGTTTGTGCTTAAAGGAAACAGGATGAACTCGTGGGAAGATCCCTCAGCCTCTCTAGAGTGCAGGTTTATTGGCAGTGAAAGGAGAGGCAACCTGAGGTCCTTTTCACCTCAAAAATTCTGCATGATCACCGCCGACTGGAGAAAGCAGGCCGAACACTGACTCCTCCATCCGCCCTGTTCACTGGCCCCCTCCGGTTCTTCCGCTCCAGCTCCAGTTACCGCCATTCAGCCCCAAACACTTTCTGGTTCATAAATCGTGCCATACCTTTACGGCGGTGAGGTAAGACTCTTACACATATTAGTAGCAACAGCAAAGCCCCTTTTTCCTCGCAAAGGAAATGTCATCTTGTTAGGAATGAGAGTGCAACGCAGAGAGCATTCCCGCGGAATTAAGGCATGGACGACGGAAGCTACCGAGGTACACGGCGCATTCACATGATTAATGTTCTGCAGAAACCCCACGGTGATTCCGAGGGAAGGGATTCTAAGTAGCTATTTTTTAAAAAATATATTTTATTGATATTTTACAGAGAGGAAGGGAGAAGGATAGAGAGCTAGAAACATCGATGAGAGAGAAACATCGATCAGCTGCCTCCTGCACACCTCCTACTGGGGATGTGCCCGCAACCAAGGTGCATGCCCCTGACCAGAATCGAACCTGAGACCCTTCAGTCCGCAGGCCGACGCTCTATCCACTGAGCCAAACCAGTTTCAGCTCTAAGTAGTTATTAATATAAACTTCACACCAGAGGTTCTGGAAACATCTAAATTAGAGCTGCAATCATAATGATGACCAACATGACTTTGATAAAGCTAACAAATGCTCTGGTCTTGTTGCATTTTACATATTAAGCTATGTGTTTATGTATGTTAACTATGACCAGGAAGATTCCCCCCACCACCCTCATTTAGAAAGGTAAATCAGCAAATGAAACAAGCGTATTCTAAAAGCTTGTCCCACTCTCCCAAACTTGTAACATGAAACAGTCACTAATATATATATGCACACACACACATATATATGTACACATATACATGTACATAACTTCCTAGAGCAACGTGGTGACAGCAAAGAACTACGGTTTGCACTTTACCTGGGAAGCGCGGTGATTTTCCCCCACTTTTCCACACAGAACCGTCTGGGGCCATTGCTCCCTCGGAGAGAAGCGAAGCCTTCGTAGGGAATGCTGGACGTGCCCGTCACGAACTACCGACGAGAAAACAGGAGGAGGAGGTGAGGCCCAGCGACCAGCGGCCCAGGAAGGCCGGGCGTCACCCACATGCCGAGCTCCCGGGGGAACACACTGCCCGCCCCACTGCTGGGGAAGCTGGAGACAACGCTTATGCCGGGCCCCGGCCATCCCCGAGCACCTGACACAGAACCAAGGACGGACGGGCCCTGTAAGGGAAAGGTGTGGGGGCCTGAGAGGAGAAAGCCTCTGGACCGCTGACCAGCTCGGGAGCTTACCCCAGCCGTGGGTCCCACTCTACGTGAATAAAGTGGGTGTGTCAACTAACCTACGTCTATTGAGCATCAGCCCCTCATCCACTCGGGGTGGCTTTTAAAAAAGTGATGATGAAAGGAAATGAAAAAGAACTTCTGGGCCTGCCAATGTGAGGGCAGGTCCTTGACCCAGAGCAGCTAAGACTCCGCCCACAGGTCAGGCTCCGTCTGAGCGTCCAGAAGGCTTCCTCCTGTCTGATGTCTCTTTAGCTGCAACCCACCAGCAGCTGCCCTGGGCGACTATAAACACCACAAGAAAATGAGTTCGTTTTCCCAGTGTCCTTCAACTGCATTGTTCTCTCTAATTTGTTGAAAGGTGGGAGGAGGGAAAGAAAGGGCTCTTTATCAAGGAACTGGGTCACTTCTTAAGGGACCGAGCGGGGAGCACCTGTGGCTCAGGGTGCTGGCCTGCGGAGGGCCCGGGGACTCTCTCCGAAAGGGCCACGCTGCCCTGAAGGCAGAGGCTGTCCCGGGTCCCTGCCCTGGAGGAGGTACTTCCTCGCCTCCCTCCTAAAAGGCGTGGACCTGGCTGGGGACGTTGTGCCCCATGATGGAGCCCAAGGACCTGCCACCGAAGAGTCTGGAAACCGTGCATCTCACACTGGCACATAAACACGGGATGGATTTATCGGGTGTCCTCGGCACGTCTTAAAAACACGCAACTCCATCAGTAATTCCACGAATGCGTGAAAAAGCCGAACGAATGGCGTCTTACCTGTAACAACCGCAGCCGCTGTTCATTGTTGAATCTCTCCACGGCCGCCCAGAACCAGCGGATTACGATGTGATTGTCGTGGTACCCTAGCGAGCCAATCACAAAAGCCTGCGTTACTTTGGCTTCCCTAGCGTAAGCCACCATGACCCACTGAAAAAGGACTCCCCCACACACATCTTCGCCTCGGACCCCTTAAGAGCCATGGATAACTTAAGACTAAGGAGAACGCCATAACCACGATGGCATGAGGGCCAAAGTCCAGCAAAAGCAACACTGAGTGACCGCGAGAGGGCCTGTTTCCTTGCAGTGTCACCAAATACAGCGAGTGGAGAGGAGAACCCCAAATGAGGGCTGTTAACCCTGTCGCCTCTGAAGAATATAACCGCTGTGACTGGAAATGCTTAACTCTTTGGGCCATTCACTTAAGAAATAATTTGTGAGGGTCGCTATGCCAAGTGCTGTACCATGCTTGGGGGTACAGTGGCCAAGAAATCAGACCCTCAAAGGGCTTCTGGGAAAGGAGAGACACATTAATTAAGTAATTATACTGCCCGGCTCAGTGTGGCTCAGTGGTTGAGCGTGGACCCATCCATCAAGCGGTCACCGGTTCGATGCCTGGTCAGGTCACACGCCTGGCTCGCGGGCTCAATCCCTGGTGGGAGGTGCGGCCAGGGACCGCGCAGGAGGCAGCCCATCGGATGTTCATGTTTCTCTTTCATCGATTTTTCTATCTCTCTCTTCCTTCCTCTCTCTCTTAAATCAATACAACTTATTTTAAAAAATAAAAACTATACAAATACAAAATTGCAAAGTATTTTAAAACTACATATAACATTCATAGTGTTTAATCCAATTACTTTTTAATAATAAAAAAGGAAAAGGAATTGTACTACTTTAATTCCTTCAACTAATAAATCCCCAATAACCTTCCACCTAAATATTACTTTTATTCCATACTTAAGTAGCATTTAATAAAATGTTAAACGTGTCATCTCATGGGTGGATTAAGGAAGTAGTTGTAGATGCCAGTTCTTTCAATAAAGAAAAATTACGCTCAGAGACACGGCTCAGAGATTAAGATACAGTTAGTGGTTCAAACCAATGAACTGACATATTCCATCAATATGCATCAAGCCACTGGAATTCTGGGTTGGAGGAAGTATGTTCCACGTGTTGCAGCGGCCGCAGGATCTGGGACCCTTCCTTCCTGCTTCCTCTTAGACCAGTTACGCTCAGTGCCCCGGGGGAAGCGAGGGGTCCAAGCGAAGGGCAAACCAACCAGGTTGGGCGTGGGGACGCGTGGCCAGCTCTTCGGTGCTGAGCGAACAGCCTCCCCATCTACACAGCAGTGCAATGGCTCTTGATTTACAGCCTGACGTTCTCTGACCCCATGCATCGGCCCTTTGCTGTGTGTGGAGGAGGAGGAGTGTCCCATTGGACCCCCACGAACCGCTGCCTCACGGACATGTGGCGAGGGGCAGGGAGCCCCTCTTCTCGCAGTGCCACGGAGCAGGGCTAGCAGGCGTGGCAGCTGGGTGCCCCACCCCGCAGCACCGCCCCCCCCGGAGTTCATCTGATAAGCTCTACAATAACCGTAGAAATAGGTCCTCGATGAGTCACACACGGCGAATCAGCGTTTATTCTGTACACGTACAAGAGTGGCTGCCTGCATGAATGGCACTGCCAGCAGAATGGCCTGGGGTGGGGAAACGAGCTAGTGCTGTGCATGGTAACGTGCAACTTATGTAGAAACTGGAGAAACGGTGTTCTAGTTAGTGAACGTGTTTGGTTAACCAAGGGAGAGTAACCAAGGCCGTCGACGGCTTGTACTGGGGGCCGACTGGACAAGACTCGCGACGGCATCTGCACGCTGCCTTGCCGAGAAAATGGGCCAGCAGACAGCCCCCCGCAACCCCGCGAGCCGGAAGAGCCTCGCACAGGCAAGAACAGCAGCCAGTTAGCACATGTCAAGTTATGTTTTACCCCGGGCTTTCAACATTGTTCTTTGAATTTCTGTGTCAACGCACAGGCAACTAGACAACTGTTCGGGGACGAATTCAGGGACTTCAGGTTTGTCTGTTTCACTCTCCAAGCTCAGAACTGGCGCTAACCTGGCACACTCTGCGGGAGGAAACCAACACCAAACCTACACAACTAACTGCTACTTGTCACGGCTTCCCAGGGGCTTCGGGATGGCGCGCTGCATTTCAGGAACCACGCTCCTCCTTTGCTTACACTCACGTGAGGGCGTTTAACTGTAGCCCTCGGTCACCACCAGATCCTTCCAAAGTATACGGATCCAGCATCCAGCTTCAATGGCTGCGCTCCCAGTTCCTGACCGAGAGTTTGCACTGCCCTCTGCAAATGCCACCGCTCCGCTTCCCATTCGGTGGAGGGTCCAGCTTTTAGCTACCCTTCCAGCAGTTTCCTTGTCAGTGGACAGAAGGCCTGACTGGGGAAGGGCTCGTTCAGTAAACCACTTGAACTGTGAGAGGCATGTCCTGTTCCATTCACGTGTTTCTACCGTGAAGCACAGCTGCCACGTCGTTCAGTTAAATGTAGGAGGAACACGGCGTTGGTGTATTAGGAAGTCCAGAGGGTGTGCCTCTCCAAGTTTTAGAGCAGCCGTGGGCAAACTACGGCCCGCGGGCCGGATCCGGCTGTTCTATCCGGTTCTCTTGCTCTCCCCTCCGCTCCTTTTCTTTGAATTTATATTAGTTCACACAAACACTCCATCCATGCTTTTGTTCCGGCCCTCCGGTCCAGTTTAAGAACCCATGGTGGCCCTCCAGTCAAAAAGTTTGCCCACCCCTGTTTTAGAGCGAAGAGAGACTACAGGTGGAGTCTGAGCTAGCTAGCTCCCCGGTGCTTCCCTACCAACACCAGAAAGCAATTAATGAGTGCTCTCACGGGCGCATTTCTTCACCCACAATTAAGCGTGATGACATCCCGAGATGGTGTGTAAGCAGGCCTTCCAATAACATGGTCAGCTGTGAGATGTAACTAGGGAGAGAAGGGAATGTCCCTAGCCCCAGGTCTCAAAGGAGATGCGCCAGACCTATGATGAGGGTGCAAGTGTCCTTGCTGTCCCGGACTCGGACCCGCAGCCGAGCCCTCTGCCTCCCTTCCCGCTCCAGCTTAGCACCCAGCCACCCGAGCCCGGGTCACCTCCTCTGTACTCCGTGTTGTTTCTCCAGTCACTCAGGTCTATTTCAGCTGTGCCCGCGATGACCAGCTCCAGTTCCCTCGCGTCGAACACAGAGACCAGCCTGGCGTCCACCACCTATGGAACAGCAAGGATACGGGGCACGGCTTAGCCCAGCGACAACGCAGCCTCAGCAGGAAGGAGGGCACGCGGCGTTTGGGGAATACGATGGATCCACCCTGCAGGAGCTTTAAAAACGGCAAAGCTCTCGACACCTGTAAGGTATTTTTAGTACAAGGTCGATGAGATGTCTCTCAGCAGAATTTTTGTTTTATGACTGAGCACTGATTAATCTAGCTTTTTTTTGTCTTTTCTAAAAAAGATCTAGTGCTGTCCGCCCGGTGTGGCTCAGTGGTTGAGCGTCGACCTAAGAACCAGGAGGTCACAGTTCGATTCCCCGTCAGGGCACGTGCCCAGGTTGTGGGCTCGATCTCCAGTGGGGGCATCCATGATTCTCTCACATCCTTGATGTTTCTCTCTCTCTTTCCCTCTCCCTTCCTCTCTGAAATCAATACATATATATTTTTTGAAAATAAAAAGATCTAGTGCTCCTCAGAAGAAGTCGCACGGATACTGGATACTTGTAACACCTGTGCAGACCCTCTGATACAAGATTTCACATGTAGAGCATGACATGTGACAGTCTGCATCCAAGCAGGCGCCAGACGCATGACTGAAATTGACCAGTGGTCTGTGAACTGTCAAATGCTGTTTGCATTCAGGTCGTATATGTCAATGCTCTCTTGTAACAGGCATGAAGCTTTCTGTGTGTGTTCTTGAAACGCGCAGGACAAAACACTAGAGATTTTACACTGAAAGAGCCGCCGTAAGTACAGCACACGGGACAGCACCGTGGGTGGGCTGCGGCCTCGTGGACGTGGCCGGGAACCACCGCCCCCGCCCCGCTGGCGCCGCACCTCGTAGAAGCCGCGCACCAAGCTCTCCGTCTGCTGCACCACGCCACGCTCGATCCGCCACTTCACCATCCTCTCGATGTACTCCTTCTTGTTCTTCTCCGTGACCGGGATGTTGGCACCCCCGGGCTTCAACTCGCGCTCCGTGATCTGGGTTAACACAAGAGGACTGACGGTGAAGCAATCCCTCGAGGGGGTGAGAATGCTGTCCCGCAAGCTGGCGTGAAGGGCGCCCGGGGCCCGTGCTCACGCCATGGCCCAGTGACACCGGGCACTGAGCGGGTGTCCGAGAGCCTCCGTGGCGAAAATACATGTAGCCGGTGGCGAAGGTTAAGTTTTAAAAATCCTGCCTGAACAGATAAGCCTTTTAAATGGCGGTAAATTGGTTCCAGATTCTGGGCCACTGCTAGTTGGATATTTGACAAAAACGCATTTTCTCGAATTCCTTTAGGGTTACGAATCAACCACACATAGAAAGCCCATATTTAAGTAAAGACTGACTTTAAGGAAACAGAATTACATTCAAGTGAATATTCAATTGAGAACTTCTTTTCCAAAACACGAAATTCAGAAAAGTAACCAAATATTAATGTCTAAATAAGATTATTACTTATGAACTATTATGTAATTTCCGAAAGAAATCTTTTAAGCAACGCTTCCATCAACTTTGTAAAAAAGATCAACATTGGTTGATGGGTCAATATTTTCAAACCTTCACTAAAATATTGTTTACTTTCCCTCAGTTTCGAAATAATCCATTTCAGTTCTGAAATAGGAATGAGAGTTACATCCAAGTGCCAATTAAGTAATTTAACATTCAACTCTTGGGTAGCATGGGTTTTTAAACATTGTGTTTAAGGCCCATTCTAATACCTTACATGGATATTTTAGTTGGAAATAAAAACATCGCTTACAACACACAAATAGTTGTCACACTCTGTACATGAGAACACCTTCATCTGCAGTTGGCATGAGAATAATCTTTGCAACCACGATTATTGTAACTGTACATAAACCTGGGTTTAACCCCCCCAGCAAGCCACAAGTAAATACGCATCTGATCTTAGCCGCTAAGTTATTCTTCACCGACCCGCAGCCTCCCGGCACCGCACCGAGACACCAGCTGCCCACACCCACAGACCTGCCCGAAGACTTCTTCGTTCACAGTGAAGGTGAGGTCCAGGATGTCATGGATGTCGTTGTCCTTCATCCACTGCAGGCTCTGGTGGAACTCTTCATCCAGGTACTCAAGGTCACTCAGGTCACACAGACTAAGATGACACACAGACGGAAATAAACACGTGGGCACGGCGAGCAGCAAAAGCCCAGAGTCACGAGGAAAGAAACGAAGAATTAAAGACAAGAACAAGGTCCACACAATAGGCACTGGTTTCTGAAACGTACTGAGTCAAAGGCAGTAGCCAAAGCCGTGAAATCAGTTAGAAATTTGTTATACGATTTTAAAATCCTGGGTGTTTATAACGCACCTGAGCAATCACTCAGTCTGACCTTTCAGAGACAGAGAGAGTTGGAGGTGCAAAGAGTGACGGCCATCGGCACAGTCACCCACAATTCGTGCCCCAGAAGAAACCGGAACTCGGGTTGACAACTTGGGTCCAATGTCCTTTTGGCTATGTTGCACTGTCTTCAATAGTGTTGTCCTATTAGAAATTCTTCGTATGTTTCTATAATGCACTTGGGCTTTCTTCCCCTAACGACCAGATATGGTCCAAGTTTACATACATCCCCTTTTTCTTCATGGTTCTCACTTTTTCCATGATTCTGAAAACAGCAAGCCACAGCGTCTCTCTCTATAATTATAAGGGTTTTCTATAGCTCTCTCCTCTTCTTTCCTGCTGAGAGAGGATCTACAGGAGGTGGAGCAACTATTATGGAAATGTAAGGTGGTATCATTTGATTTGCTTCAGTTGTTTTGAAATTCCCTTTCATCAGCCCAATTTCAAAGGTCAGGCTGTTTGGTTCAGTCTAAACATTTAGTAGGCTTCAAGTATGTTCCAGATATCTTAATAGCTACTTGTTAAACACTAATTGACCTCCGGGAGATAATGGTCTAGCTGGGGAGACAGGAACACAAATTGATGAGTTAATATAAAGTGGTTAGTGATAGCCCAGGGTGGGTAACACGTATAGTTTGTGCAATGGTGTATAGGTATGTTACACTCCAATTAGAAAAAAGAAAAAGGTAAGGTAGCTACCAAGAGCTCTCGCAGCAAACATGAAGGACATGTACTTTGACCTAGATATTCAGGAAGAGCTTTCTGGTGTAGGTGATGCCTGTGATAAATTTTGCACTGATGTTAAAAAGCTAGAGAGGTAAAGGGAAATGGATGAAAAGGAGATTTGGGGGGAAGAAAAAGGAGAAGAGCAGAACAACATGAACAAATCATAAAGGCAAGGACTATGCAAAATACGCCAGCATCCTGGCAGGACCAGAGAGTGACCCACTAGGTGGAATGTCCAGGGACTGAGGCTAGGAGCTGGGAGCGGGCCATTCTAAGGGACTTGGTGATTCAGAATGACGGAAAGGCTTTAGGGAATAACATGGTCAGCTGTGAGATGTGACTTTCAATTGTTTCTCTGGAAATGGCGGTCCAGAGGATTACTTAAAACAAGGGGAGGTGTGGTTATGATAAAAGGGTGGGGATCAATTATATGTCACCATAGTCATCTGGGAAAAATAAGACAAGGGTTTCATTAGGGCACAGTTATTAAGAGTGGAAAAGATAAGATGAATTTAAAAAGTGTTTAGGAGACAAATGTGGAAATTAGTAAAAGGGTTTGTTGGGGGGTGTATAAAGAATGATGTCTAAAATAGGGATAGCAAATAAACTCATGTTGCAAGTCAACTCGGATTTGTCTTGAGGGCTATAAGTCAAAAAATGCCTGAGGCCCCAACACGTTCAGCAGGAAAAAGCAGCATGAAGGACCTGTGGACTATCTCCTGGGCATGGGCAGGAGGTGGGGAAGAGTTGGACACCTCCTCCTTCCTGATTGAGGGTGACTGCTGATTTCTGACCAGAGCAACTTGAGACTGTTGGGACCATGAACTGTAACTGGGCACATGGGAAATGGTCCATTTCAGGTCAAGGAAAAGTGATGAGTTTCGTGTCAGCCACGCTGACTTCGAGGTGCCCGCGAGACATGCATGGGAGACACTGAGTGGCATGTTGACCACTTCAGCCTACAACTCAAGGGAGATCAAAACTGAGAGTCTGATTTGAGCATCAGAAGGAGAGGAGACTGATGAAGAGATTTCCCCATGAGAACACACACACACACACACACACACAGAGAGAGAGAGAGAGAGAGAGAGAGAGAGAGAGAGAGAGAGAGAGGGCCAAGAATGGAAGCTTCTGCAACACTGAGGTTTAAGGGAAAATCAGAGGGGAAGCCCACAAAGGAGACGTAAAAGCGAAGGAGGGCAGGGCCATGGATGCCATGAGGTCAGACTCAAGATACATGGGCAGGGGTTGCGGTGGTCCACAGCACCAAAAGCAGCTGATGGCCCATTAAGATAAGGTCGAAACAGTATTCTTTAAAAGCTTCGCTAGGTTACTGGCGGAAAGAAGCCAGGCGCCGTGGGTGGAGGGTGTGCCAGCAGTTGGTATAGACTGCTCTCACAGAAAGCCTATATGAGAAGATGAGAGACGAAACCATAAAATGGGAAGATTCAACAGGAGCTGGGGACCCACGGGAGAAGGTGCCCAGTGCCCAGCTGCCCAGGGCTTCATCTGCCCAGATACCCAAAGGGAAGACGGCAGAAGTCTTCCGACTGACCCTCTTACGAGCCCCCTAGACACACCTTATTTCATTTGAGGTCTAGGCTTCCGTTTACAGGGAATGAGCTACACAGAACCAACCATCTGCTGTCCCATTGCAAGTGTGAGCCACTCCCCCACAGACAGGCGCCGTCTCCTGTTCAGCCCTGTCAGCTCCTACTGATTACAGGACAGAAACTGTCTGGCTTGACATTTGACAATAACTGCCAACTCTCATTGTGACAACCATGAAGAAAACTTCTGTGGATGCCCGTTTCTCCTCTGCCATCATAAGGGACCGTTTTGCATGTAGGGAGATCTCAGGAAAAATATAGGCCTGCCCAGCCCTAACACACAAAAATAGGGCAAACACCAAACCAGTAAGAATGGAAATGTGGACTAAGCGCAAGCAGTTAAAAGTGTGCAGAAAGCAAAATACGAAGTGCATCGTATAACAGATAGAGGAACATGAGTCACCCAGGCTAACCCACAGCTATTCTATTAATCATCAGCATTACCACCACAGGCATCCCAGTGCTGTATCTGAAGTACAATTGTTTTTAAGGAACATGTGTGGCAACAAATGAGAATCAATTATTTGAAGTTCAGCAAAACTAAGACAGTGGGGGCGAGACAGAAGGAAAGGATCCGAAGCAGGAAAAACGCAGTGCTAACTGTATTCGTTTCAGAAATCTAGCCCTCTCTTAAGTTTAGTAACAACAGGTTGGAACCCTTTCCAGGAAAGGAAATACCGCAGTCTTACACGCTAATGACACGAGCAAGAAAAACACTCTTACATTCTGAGGAGAGCCTTGTAAAAGGGCCGCGTGAAGAAGGCATCCAGCAAGTACTGGTGTATCAGTGCAAGACCCAGGATCCTACCGCTGAACCGGAACCTGTGGAGGAGAAGCATGCGGTCACTCCCACGTCACGGACCAGGTTCTAAATCAGGGGTCCTCAAACTTTTTAAACAGGGGGCCAGGTCACTGACCCTCAGACCGTGGGAGGGCCGGACTATAGTTTAAAAAAAACAACTATGAACAAATTCCTATGCGCACTGCGGGCCCGGGACACGTCGGCTGCTAAGCAGGACAGGCAGCGGCCCCCGGCGGGCCGGATCCATGTCCTCGGCGGGCCGCATGTGGCCCGCGGGCCATAGTTTGAGGATGCCTGTAAATCGTTTCGCTGGCTTGCGAGAACACCTTCCAGCTCTAACCATCTACGTCTGTCCAAGATCAACTGCCTACCGGGCCGCGGGCGTGTGTGTGTGCCCTCTAAGCTGTGTCTTCCCGAGGCCAACAGTCACATCTACGAGTTGAAGGAAGGTGCCTCGCTCATATTTACAGACACGCTGCTGCACCTTCCCCCGTGCCAATAGCGTCTGCCATCTGCACCCGCGTGGCCACCGGGTGTTGCCTGTGCGCACATCAGCGAAATTCCCCCAACCGCTTCCAAGTGACTGCGAGGGTGAGGCCGGTGGTGGCGGAGAAAACGCTGTCTTCTCATCTTTTTGCATGAAGATGAGGATTTCTCTCATGCAAACCCAGCAGCAATCCCCTTGGAGGAAACCCCGGTCTCAGAGGGAGACGGAGCCTCTCCCTACAGTCTCTCCAGCCCCACGCCCGATCACTGTCACCACCCAGAGCGATGCACGTGGGCATTTGCGGGAGTTTCGTCCTGGCACACTCTGTTCCCTAAACCCTCCAGGCTCACGTCCATTCTGAATCACTTGGGAAACTTTACGAAATCTGTCTGTGATGACTGGGCTTGCTGGCTGGAGTTGTACCCTTGTCTTCTCTTTCCAAAGTACTCCGCTTCTAGCTCTTGGAGTCGGATGCCTTCCAAGAGCGTGAACCCACCGGGCTCCCTCCTGCCCGTGGAACCGGAGGGTTCGCAGCCATCCGGGGACGGCTGTCCGGCGGCTTTGTTCTCCTCCTTTCTGCTGGTGTTGGCATAACTGCAACAGCTTCAGTTGGGAGGACTCCAGATTGGAGCCAAACGGAAGTTAATTGGAAAAATAAGTCCTGAAAGTGATGCCCTCCGCCCACCAATACTGACCCCATGACTCAATTTCTTTTCATGAGTCTTACTTGTGGTGTTTTGTTGTTTTGTGTTTGTTCTTTGTCACGATCGGTGAAAATGAGCAGAAACAAGTAAACGGGGTTCTAAAACTAAAGTCTATTCGTGCGGGAATTTTTTAAAAACGTACGGGCGTTTAGTCAGAGCACCATTTGGGACTTTCAGAATAAATAATGCCCAGACGGGACTCCTGTGCCGCTTATCCTTGGTGACCTGGTGTGAGAAATCAGAACAAGGGGCAAGCCCAAGGCCACAGACTTCAGATGGCTAATCGGGTTCGAGCGGCCGCTGCTGTGAGTCCACACGCCTGCCTTCTGCCTTCGGTCGCAACAGCCCCTCTCCCTCCCCGTGTTGGCCGCTGCCTCAAGCGCCGCTCTAGAACCCACCTCACCTCGGGGGCAGGCTTTGCCCCACTCCCCCTCGCCCCCCAGAGCTCAGGGATGCCTAAAGGAGCAGAGAGGGGCCTGGGGATCTCGCCGGGACCCTAACATCATCTATACCTTTCATTGGATGGGAGAGACCTTTTGAATTCTACCCAGCTCACTTAAAATTGGTCCAAAGGAACATCGTTTATTCCTGCTTGAGAGTGACAAGAAAAATCAGAGTCAAACGAGATGTTTAATTGAAAATAGGGCCCAACCTGGTTTGGCTCTCATGGTTGGAGTGTCGGCCTGTGAACTAAAGGGTCTCGGGTTTGATTCCAATTCCGTTCAAGGGCACAGACCTCGCTTGCAGGCTCGACCCCTGGCCCTGGTCAGGGTGCGTGCAGGAGGCAACCAATTGATGTGTCTCTCTCACATCCACCCTTCTCTCTCTGTGTCTCTCCTCCTCCCTCCCACTCTCTCTAAAAAGCCACACACAATGCATGAAATCTCCTCGGGTGAGGATGAACAAAAAATAAATAAGAGCCACACCAGCCAGGGCAATAAGAAAATAGGGTTTTCTCTGAGGAAAAAGGTGTTAGAATCGAGGATTCCTATTAAAATCGAGGATATCACGGAAATCAGCAGAAGAAAAGTGTAGAGGAAAACGTTTACTTACCATTCATGGTGATTGTCCACAAAAGCAGACATGGGACTTATTTGCACTGTGTATGTGTCATTGGCCGAATATTCAAATAAGCCGTAATATGGGTTAAAGAGTTCTCTGGACACCAGGAAGAAGAACTCTCTGGAAGGTCCACTGTAATCCAGCCTTTAAAGAAACCCACAAAAAGAACAACCCGTTATATATTTTTCCTACATATTAGACGCCTTTTCTACAGAGCTCAGCTTTCCACAGAACACTCATCGCAAGTCTAACTGCCCACGTTCCAGGACTGTCCAAAACCAATGGGACCATCCTAATTTCCTGATCGCATCCATGTCTTGGCCCAGAATAGCGAAATGCACCTTTTATATGGAGCATATCCAGGATGAAAGCCACACATCAGATAAGGGATGCAGCAGGCCATATGCACTTTGATGGTGTAAACAGATACGAAGAGGTAAATATTTTCAGTGTCCGGGGCCAGGTTATAAGGAAAAGGGACAACAGTGGGAATGCTCTCTTGAAACAGGGCAAAACCAGAGACATGAGCTGCCTACATCCAGGGATACGGAGTCCTTCCTCAGGGACTTCTAAACACTTTTAACTGGGGGAGAAGCAGACTTGAGTGCACTGGAGGAGAAGCTATTACAGATGAAAGACCCCCTAGGAAGATCAGAGGCAAAAGAAAATGGAATGACAGAGTTCCAGTGAAAACTTTACATTACAAAACACCAAGGAAAATTATAGACAAGAAAAATGAGGGTACCAAACGCTTCCTCGTGGAAGAATTTGGAGAAGAGGCTGAACCTCGAGCACCTGACCTACCATGTAAATCCCACTTCAGTCACAAGGACACCGAGGTCCAAGCGAGGCAGGAAAAATGACTATGTTAGGTTTGAGGAATGACAAGTGGCCAACAATGCTGAGAGCAAGACATGCAGTCCAGAGGCGTTTGCAACAAGCAATTGGATACGTTAAACTTAGAGCAAAAGAATACAAAGGATGCCTACCCTGTGATATATGCTTACGCCCGGGCTCAGAGACAGGAAGGGACGGGGAGGGGACTGGAAGCAGCGGGTAAGCTGGGGTGGCGGGATTTTTATAAGACTTCACTGGCTCACTCTGCTTTTTGCCTCTTAGGGAATTTCCTCCATGGGACCTACTGCGTTTTTTTTAAAGGAAGTCATCTGAGTCCTGTCCGGTGATGGAATTGTGTGATAGAGAAAAGAATCCTGCTATAGGTGGCACATGGAGCTGGGAGACCAGTAAGAAACGTAACATGACTTTGATTCAGAGTTGAGAGTTTCAGAGAACTTACTTAGAACAGACTTCAGTTAGCCACAGACTGCTTTCTCAATGTTGGCCCTATCTGAATACAGGCGTATGCTGTTTCCTTCATATTTCTCATGATAGCAACTTTCAACTCACTGGCTTTTTCAGTGTACATTGTCTTAGATAATGTCTCTGAAATTATGACGTGCTAGCTTTATTTTTTCTGATACACGACAAAAGAAATACATAGATATTAGAATAAAAATGTCAGTCTGTGGAACAGCTAAAGCCATCTCACACAGCCCCGGTGCACGCTGCACTGTGGGCGACAGTGTGGGCGGCCAGGAAGCCTATGTGTGCAGGAAATGCAAGCATAGCGGCCTCTCAGGCCTGAAGGTGACATACTGAACCCGCCCTCGGGGGAGATCGAGTCCATAGTCCTCTCCACTGGCCCCGGTGGATGCAATGGGAGGTGGCCACCAGCTGGCGGGCGGGGGGGGGGGGGGGGGGAGGGCGGGGTTCTGCTCAGAGTGCAGGGCCCTCCCTGGTGCAGGGCGCAGACCACACCTCCCAGGTGCTGAGCTGGGCAGCCCCCGGGGCTTCCTCCCTCTGTCCTAATTGGATCTCTGACACCACCAGGAACAAGCAGAATACTTCTTCCACTTGAATGTTCTTCACATGCTTAGAGGCTTTCTCCCGACGAACATCTGAGGCCTGTTATGCTCCGGGAGCTCATCTGGATGCTGATGGTAGACGCTTTGTTTGGAAAAGTCATTTTCTAAGAACTCTTACGTGTGGTAGTCTTCATACCCCCGTCTCTCTCCCGTTGCTCCCTCCCACTCACCCACAGGCCTCTTCTCCCACCCCCTCAAGGAGGGGCTGGGAAGTCGCTCTGCTGGGATCCGCTCCAGGCCCACGTCTGACCTACAAGGCGGGGTCTGAGACTGGAGGTGCGGTCCCCTCCGCTTGGGGCTCAGCCAGGGCTTTGCCCTCCTTTCCTGCACACTCTCCCCCGTGAATGCAGCTGAGAAGCACCCGGCCCGAGGCAGCCGCCTTGCTGACTCACCGCGAGCTTAGTCATGGCTCATACCTTTCTCCCGGGCAGCTGCAGCCCCGGGCTCTCCCGTCCTGTCTGTATGGCACCAAATCTGCTCAAACCCCAAGTGCTGGGCGCCCTGCGTTTTCCTACTGAATTTCACTTTCTGAGATTGAGTCCATGATTCCGGGCTACCCCGATCCCGGTGGAGGCAAAACTTCTCCCTACATTTCCTGCCGGTGGGGAACTTCATCAGGTCCTGTGTCTTTCCAGAAACAGAAAACGCTGTGGTCCCTGGCATCTCAGGCATCATTCTGTCCATCTCCTCATTTCACTGAGATGACTGGGACTGGAGGAAATCCCTGCCAGGCATCAAATGAAAGCGCAGTGGAGGGTCCAGGCTTTGACACTGGCTTCCTAACCCCCCTGATCACCCATCACTCCTCACAGCCTACCCTCAGGACATTGTAAATGTCCAGCGAACAACAAAAAAGTCGCTTTTAGACCAGGGTTGGTCAACTATGGCCTGGGGGCCAAATCTGGCCCATCTCCCAGCTTTGTAAATAAAGTTTTATTGGCACACAGCTATGCCCATGTATGTGTGGCCTGTTTGTCTGTGGCTGCTTTTCTGCTAAGACGGCAGAGTTGCATGTGTGGGATGGAGATTGCAGGGCCTGCGAAGACTAAAACATTTACTATCTAGCCCTTCTCAGTACAAGTTTGCCAACCGCTGTTACAGCAGAAGATGGGAGGAACATGCTATTTTATTAACACACCCGGCTTACTACAGATCCCCTTCTTTAGTGAAGGGTCCTTCTGGGAAGTGGGAAATGATTACCACACTCTGCAGCCGTGGGCAAACTACGGCCCGCAGGCCGGATCCGGCCCGTTCGGCTGTTCTATCCGGCCCGCGGAGCTGAAAGAGCGGAGGGTTCTCTTGCTCTCCCCTCCGCTCCTTTACTTTGAATTTATATTAGTTCACCCAAACACTCCATCCATGCTTTTGTTCCGGCCCTCCGGTCCAGTTTAAGAACCCATTGTGGCCCTCGAGTCAAAAAGTTTGCCCACCCCTGCTCTAGGGTGTACGCAACCTCCAGGCGCGGCCATAACTAAGTGTGAGGCCCCGAGTGAGTGGTCCGAGCTTCGCGGGGGCTCTCGGACGCAATCCCCGCACCGATCCTAAGGGTCACGGGCAGCTAAAACACATACTTTATCAGCCACTGTCCGTACAAAGAGACAACTGGTAGAAGTAAAATGGCCTTTTCGCTGCTTAAAATGCAGCTGTGGCTTCAGCTGGAAATAGCAGGTTTTTTGAGGCTGGGCTCTCCGTGTTTAGTAACACCGCACTCACCGCGGATGATAATGAGCGGCTTGTGCGTCTGCCTCCTCTAGGCGCACGCCCATGTTACCGAGGGCAGGGACTGCGCCGTTCTCCTTTTGTATCCCGTAGGGGCTCCGTATATGTTGTTGAACCAACGCGTGGAGCTCTCTAAAGAAATCAACCTCATTCACCTTGTGAGCTGGCACCTGGCAGGGTGAGGAACTTTGCACAGGGTTGCCTTCAGGTGGTATGTTGACTCAGTGACATTAACAGGCCATGCCCATCCCTAACTCCATTCACAAATACGGTCATAAGTCACTCGAGTGAATGAGCCTTAGAAAGCTTGGCGCTGGTCTAGTCCTTTCCAGGTGCCATAGCATCTACCACGGTCCAGTGTTAGGATAACAAAGAGGAACCTCATTGAAGGGCTCCTTCGTGAGGACAACAGCTGGATCTGGCTGACCATCACATAAAATGTCCCCTGAAAAGTTAAGCCGAAAAAGAAAAACGTTTCCCTCCGAAGAGAGAACACAGCTGCCAGTTCTCCGGGAGGAAAATATATCGTCCTGCGGGGGTCAGACTTCTCTCTGCTGCTTTGACCTCCAGGAGCCCAGGAGGCGTCCATCCAGGGCCAGCACAGCTTTTACAGTTTGATTGGATGGCAATCCCACACGGCAGGGCTGCACACCTGAGAGCCGGTTGTAGCTGCAAATGACAGGCCGACCTAATCCAACAGGACGTGTCCCAGCAGGCACCTGGCACGTGTGCTCCTGGCTTCTTAGCAACCTCCTCCATGTAAACAGCTCCTCTGACTCATGGCCCAGGGATCATTTGCTGCATTCCTGTTCTGCCAGTTAGGTCGGTTCCGCAGCGACAGGCTTGGCACGGAAATGCAGAAGCTCCGGACCGCGGGCGTGGAGCCACCCAGCAGCTGCCTGCCGGGGCGTTTCGGAACCAGCACAGATGTCTTCGGGGTGGCGGTGCAGTTTTGAGCCCTGAGAAGTGCTGATAAAGCATTTTATTTATTTATTTTACTTTTCGATAAAGCATTTTAAACGCCATCACGTTGCGGGGCTGACACGGCCCGACTTGTCCGTGGTCTCCAATATTTGTTAAAAAATAATTTATTTAATCTCCTGTCCTTTACGTTCAACTAAACGTTACCGGAAAGCGAAGTGTTCCAAGGGAAGTAGACTCTACAATGAGAGAAGGTGATGGCAGTGGGAAGTCCCACCACCGTGTCCCCCAAGTTTTCAGGAAGGCAGAGAGTGTGGCTTTCATACAGGCCGGGTCAGGTGCACACGCCTGTGCACCTGCTGATCCGCCCTCACATGGTTAGAGCAGCAGCTACTCCCGGAGGCCTCGTGGGAGGGAGGGATTTTGTGAGCAAGGACGGAGACAAGCCGCCTTGTACCCGGTGACTCCGAGCCTAGGCCTCCATACACGGTGTCCTTCTGCCGTGGTTTCACTTGCTGCCTCAGGAGAAAGGCCACAGGAAGAGCTCGTGTGTCCTTGAACCCTCACGCTAACCCTGTTTGCTCACATCCCCTCCCTGGTCTCAGTGTGGCTTTGCAAGACAGATGGTTGACGTCATAGAGGTGGCACCTTACCGATAAGGAACTCATTCTTTCTCAAAGAAAGGCGCCTTTCCCAGAGTTGGCCACGGAGGAACCAAGGAGGAGGGGCCATCGCAGTGCCAACACCTCTCTTTACAGAGCCCCCACTGCCTTCCTGCTCGGCCCACTGCGACGTGCAGGGCCCCGGATGCCGGATCAGGACGCCGCAGTCTTCCTAGCCGACCTCTGCCACCACGTAGCTTTGGTTGCTAGGACTTAGAGGTCCAAAGACAATGACACACTGGAGACTACCCGGTGCCCCACTGAACCCCTCCCTAAAGGCAGCCAGAAGCCCCCCGGAAGGAAGCAACCACGGCCTACAATCTCCCCCACATTCGCTCAAGATGACTCCGTTTCCAGCCCAGCCACCGCTGCTGACACGCACAGCTCCCCACGGTGCAGCGCAGACAACCAGCTCACGTGGGGCGGGAACGGCAGTGATGGGAACAGGCCTCCAGCTCTGACCAAAGGGAATCTCAGCAATTTGCCTAGAAACTGTTTACTGTGGGCAAAACGCCAAGTCAAACGTGAAGCATCCGTTTAGTGAGAAGCATGAGTAGCCTCTTGATGTTATCATTTTTGTATTTTTAAGTTGAATCTAGGCATCGCCAATATTCGCAGATTAGTTCTACCTCACTCAGGATTTGTAGTTAACCTGTACATTTCTGACTATAAATTTCCCCGTCATTTTTCTTGCCTCAGCTTTTCATTTCAGGAACAATCTATAGACCATGTTCCGGGTCCGTGCAAAGAAACAGCTTAAAGCAGTGGTTCCCAACATGGGGCACATGCCCCACAGGGGGATAATTTGATTTTTAAGGGGGGCAATTCGAAAATGAGTTATTAACAGTGATTTTCTTATGGTTCTAGGGGCCTCAGATACAGTATATAAATATATATTGTGACATACTTATGCATTTTAGTTCACTATTATATGTTTTGAAACTTGGCTATTTTTCATGTCATTTCACATTATTATTTTTTTAAACAATTTCTAAGTGATGTCTCCCTCAGTACTTCACCTGTCCTTTCATTCTTTTATTTTTCTCTTTCATGGATGCCATGTTCTTTGGAAGCTTGTTTAGACCAAGTTAATGGCCTTTTAGGCTTCTTCCACGTGAATAGGAGCTCACTTTCTGAATAATAAGAATTATATGTCACGGGGCGGGGGGCGGGGAGACATCAGGATTTTAGAAACACTTAGGTGGGGCGTGGCCAAGGAAAGGTGGGGAACCACTGGCTTAAAGCAAAGCAAAAGGCTCTGTAAATCTGCAAATTCACACCTTTTTGGAGTACAGGCAGATGCATTCTTCTTTTTTTGTTAAAGTTTTTATTGAATTTATTGAGATTATTTTGGTTAATAAAACTATATAGGTTTCAAGTGTACAGTTCTATAATACTGTGTCCCAAAAAAATGTAGACACACTTTAACAGTTGATAGTTCAATTTTGAAAATGAAATGTATTTTAATAAACACTGCCTTTATAATTATTCAAGGTGTGTGTACACATTTTGGGGGGGACACCATATATATATATATAGTATTGTGTGTTCACCACCCAAAGTCTACTCCCCTTCTGGCACCGTTTACCACCCCTATCTCCTCCCACCACCCTGTCCCTCCGGTAATCACCATTGTATTGTCTGTGTCTATGAGATGCTGTGTTGTGTGTGTGTGTGTGTTTGTTTGTTTTTTGCTTAATTCCTTTACCTTTTTCACTCAGCCCCCCAACCTCCCTCCCATCTGACAGCTGCCAGTCTGTTCTCTGTATCTATGAGTCTCTTTCTATTTTGTTAGTTTAATTTGTTCATTAGATCCCACATATAAAGGAAATCATATGGTATTTGTCTTTCTCCGAATGTTATTTGAATGGCTATTTCATTTAGTGTAATATTCTACAGGTCCATCCATGCTGTCACAAAAGGTAAGATTTTCTCCTTTTTTATGGCCGAGTAGTATTCCATGTGTAAATGTACCACAGCTTTTTAATCCATTCATCTACTGATGGGCACTTGGGCTGCTTCCAGATCTTGGCTATTGTAAATAATGCTGCAATGACCATAGGGGTGCATATATTCTTTCAATTCAGTGTTTCAGGTTTCTTGAGATATATTCCCCGAAGTGGAATCACTGGGTTATAAGGCAGTTCCATTTTTTATTTTTTTGAGGATCCTCCATGTTGTCTTTCACAGTGGCTGCACCAGTCTGCATTCCCAGCAACAGTGCACTAGGGTTCCCTTTTCTCCACATCCTCGCCAGCACTTGTTGTTTGTTGATTTATTGATGATAACCATCCTGACAGGTGTGAAGTGACATCTCATTGTGGTTTTAATTTGCATTTCTCTGATGATTAGTGATGTTGATGTTGAGCATCTTTTCATATGTCTACTGGCCATCTGTATGTCCTCTTTGGAGAAGTCTCTATTCAGGTCCTTTGCCCATTTTTTAATAGGATTGCTTGCTTTTGGGGGTCTTCAGTTACATAAGTTCTTTATAAATTTTGAATATTAATCCCTTATCAGATGTATCATTGGTGAATACGTTCTCTCATTCAGTTGGGTTGTCTTTTTATTTTGTTGATAGTTTCCTTCACTGTACAAAAGATTTTTAGTGTGATGTAGTCACACTTGTTTATTCTTCCTTTTGTTTCTCTTGTTGCAGGAGATATATCAAAAAAAATATTGCTAAGAGAAATGTCCAATGATATTACTGTTTATGTGTTCTTCTATGATTTTTATGGTTTCAAGTCTTACATTTAAGTCTTAATCCATTTTGAGTTTATTCTTGTATATGGTGTAAGAAGATGGTCTAGTTTCATTGTTTTGCACATATCTACCCAATTTTCCCAACACCATTTATAAAACAGACTATACCTCATTGTATGTTTTTGCCTCCTTTGTTAATAATTAATTGACCATAAAGGCGTGCGTTTACTTCTGGGCTCTCTATTCTGTTCTATTGATCTATATGTCTATGTTTATGCCAGTACCAGGCTATTTTGATTACTATGGCCTTGTAGTAGAGTTTGATATCATAGCATGATTACCTCCAACTTTGTTCTTTTTTTTAACATTGTTTTTATTGATTTCAGAGAGGAAAGGAGAAGTAGAGAAAGATAGAAACATCAATGATGAAAGAGAATCATTGATCAGCTGCCTCCTGCATGCCCCACACTGGGGATCGAGCCTGCAACCCGGGCATGTGCCCTTGACTGGAATTGAACCTGGGACCCTTCAGTCCTCAGGCTGATGCTCTATCCACTGAGCCAAACCAGCTAGGGCACCAATTTTGTTCTTTCTGAAGATTGCTATGGCTATTCAGGTCTTTTGTGGTTCCATATTAATTTTTGGAATATTCTAGTTCCATGAAATACACCATTGGTATCTTCATAGGAATTGCATTGAATCTATAGATTGCTTTGGGTAGTATGGCCATTTAATTATGTTAATTATTCCTATCCATGAACATGGTCTATGCTTCCACTTATTTGTATCTTCTTCATTACCTTTCTTCAGTGTCTTCTAATTTTCTGATTACGGGTCTTTTGCATCTTTGACCATTCAAATGGTATATTGTTGCCTCTTTGGAAGTCGCTACTTCCCATATATCCTTCCACATTTCCTGTCCCCACACGGGACGATGTCCTATCATTCACTGTTGTTTGTGCCACTGTGGCAATCACAAAGATAAGGGATTGTTTTCTGATGACTGAAATTCATACCTTATATATCCTCTTATTTTCCCTCTGGGGCTCCAGGTGAAGACAGGTGATAGAAGCAGGAAGCATTGGGACATTTGTGGCAATCAAATACAGAGTTATCAAGCCCCACTCAGCCTGGGCCTCCTCCCAGGAACAGATGTCATCAGTCCGGATCCCAGGGAGACTATATGAGGATGATCAAACATCACAAGCACCTGTTCCATTCAGACTTAAGTTCCAGGGCTCCCAAAGACTCTTCCCTGCATCTCTGAGGTCCCAACAATGAAGGAAGGCAGCTGGTGCTCTGGGGGAGGAGAAGTATTCTCATTCAGACCAGGCTGACTCTGTCAGCAAATACCTGGCATCCCAAGCATACCTGTGATTAGGCTACAAACATTTGTCTTCATTTTCAGCCGTGCACCTGCATCTTTAAGCCAATGAACATACGCGAGAAATCCATTGGGGCACGTCAGGGATGAAGGGCTCAGGTCTCAGGCAGCTTCTGTGCAACTTGGACACATTGTGCTCTTTTCCCATGTAAGGTTTCACTTTCATCGAGTCTCAGCTGGGAGACGATACCACAGAGCATGCGAAGAGCGGAAGTTCGCAGGCACTAGTTGAAGTGGTGGAAAGATCCATGGGTCGGAAAAACATTCGGACAGACCAGCGTGCACGAGTTTTGCCTACATCCCAGCGCTGGGACAAGAGGACGGAATGAAGAACTAAGACCTGGTTGTGAATCTCAGTTTTGCTATAATCTGGTTCCACTGGCACATGCAGTTGTTTTATACATGGAGCCTCCATGGCATGCACCATACACTGGACGGTTTCATTTGTTGGGTATTACTACTATGATCCCACAATCTAACACAGTTTATTCCTGGGCGTGACTGAGAGGGAAATCATTCCAATCAATGCAATCAAGGAGAAGACAAGCAGAGTTCAGGCAATGGTGGGGGGTTTTGTTGACTTCACTCCAGTGATGCCTGGGTTGCATTGGACGTGCTGAAACTCGAACTCTGCCCTGGAACGGGGAAAGCAGAAGGGGCCTGGGAGACAGGAGAGCTGTCTTCTCTCATGTGCCATGTCACAGCTGCCACGTCTATCCGGATGCAATAGAGACCGCGAGTCTTCGCTCCTCATTCCCTGACCTTCATCACCATGCGCGCACTCAGGCAAGCGTCACGGAAGGTGGGAGACCTTGGTTCACGGCAGGCGGCCTCCTCGCGAGGTGTGCTGCCCTCTCAAAGGAGAGAACAGCAAGAACCAAGACCCAACAGTTACTGCCACGCAGGCTTCTGGGTAGAAGAGCAGAATTCCAATTCCAGTGCGTGGTGCTGAAACAGAATTTGTTTCCCAGGCGAAGCACGTTCTGCTTGGCACCCAGTGCAGGGAACAAGAGCACGGATGCTGCAGGCAATTCCTTGGTGTGTTTTACCCCTCAAAGCCCACTCTTGCCTTTGAGAGAGAAGGAGAGAAGAACAAAACCAAACGCTACTCTCAAAAATGCTCCATAGTTACAAGTTTTTACCAAAGAATTTCTCTGCCGAGTAATTTAAAAACCAGAGAAGGCCTTAAAAAAAAAAAAAAAAAAAAAAAGCCAAGAGATTTCAGTGTATGAGAGCAGCATTTCCTGCCAGAAGGGCTTCCTGTTTCAGGCGACCGCAGCGAGGATGTGGGGAGACCCCGCCCTGCAGCCCAGCCTGCGCTCCCCGGGCCACTTCACTGGGCCACTCACCCTTCCTCCCCGACGAAGGTGACGTACAGCTTATTTCTCTGCAGGTCTTTTCGGGAGTAGCCCATGATCTGATTGAAAGCATCTTCGAGTAAGTGATCTCTTCGGATGATTAACCTGTCCATGAGGAGACAATTTGAAAAAAAAAAAAAAAAAAAAAGGTTATTGCCTAACCCTTATCTTTCTAGGACTGGGCACTTGCCATTTCATTTCCATTTACCATAACTAACGAGGCCAAAAGGAGTGACTTCATACCATCGCTCTCTGCCACCAAGGCCACGTCTGTCTTGAACGCTCAGCAGCATTAGCAACGGCTGCGTCAGAGAAGCGCTGATAACGGGGGCAGCCCCCCATCACCTGCGGACACCGCGAGGCCCTCTGAGGGTCGAGTCCATCTCTCCAGGCCAACGGGCAGCATCACAGGCACCATACTGTGTTGAGCAGAGGAAGGACAGCCCTAGGAGGTCATGGTTGGAGCCCGACTGGCCCAGACCAGCAACTGAGGTTCTAAGGGCCTACGCAGGGGTCCTCAGACTTTTAAACAGGGGGCCAGGTCACTGCCCCTCAGATCGTTGGAGGGCCGGACTATAGTTTAAAAAAAAACTATGAACAAATTCCTATGCGCACTGCGGGCCCGGGACGAGTCGGCTGCTAAGCAGGACAGGCAGCGGCACCCGGCGGGCCAGATCAATGTCCTCGGGGGGCCACATGTGGCCCGCAGGCCGTAGTTTGAGGACGCCTGGAGAGAGTTGACCGTGAGAACAAGAGGAAAAAAATCCTCCATGTCCTCCAAGGCAGAGGGGCTTACCACTGTGCTTGACCTAATTGTTAAGTTAGGAGACTCTCGAGGTTCCCTAAGTGACACATACAGATGGCTGATACGTGTGGCCGATGAATCCACTTGTCCTAAGGACCGTTAACGTCACCCCTGAGCACATGCCAATTTGCCTTTAGTGACAACAGCCATGGAAAGGGGGGCAATAGGGAGGCCAAGGGCTGAAAGCTCGATCAAGAGCTTCGTCAGAGAAACGTCAGGAGGGAAGGCTCTGAGGCCTGGTGCTGGACGCCTGGTGTTTGCTGAGGTGAGGGAAGTGGGCCGGCTAACTTAACCAAGTGAGCCCTCCGGGGGGGGGGGGTGGCGAGCCTTGGGCGGTGGGCTGCCCCCTGGGCCCTCTCGTGGGCACCCGGAACGTAGTAGGACTGCAGTAGCGACCCTTCCTCCCGTGTCCTCTCTCGGGGGGCACGTGACCTTGGTGAGGCCCTGGCACAGGGTGGAGGGGGATGGGGGCATGGGGGGATGGGGGGATGAGGGGAGCAGGGGCACGGAGACAATGAGCATCATTCTGCCCACACATCGTGCGCCGCTTCCATCCCCCCGTTAAAATGGAGGTGAAGGAAGACAGGCGGAAAGAACGTTCCCGAGGCGTGCCGCGGACAAGCGAAGTTCAGTTCACAGCGCGACAGGGCTGAGCACGGTGGCCGCCCTCGGCTCGGCTCAGGAGACGGTGCTGAGCGATGCAGGACCTGGCGACAGCCTCAGAGCCAGTGAGCCCACGCTCAGCCAGCAGAGGTCCTTTTCAGGAGAATACGTAAAGCAGCTTGTCTTTTTATTTTTTAAATATAGCTTTACGGATGCCAGAAAGGATGGGAAAGACAGACAGAAACATCCATGAGGAGAGAGAATCATTGATGAGCTGCCTCCTGCACACCCCCTACTGGGGATCGAGCCCGCACCCCAGGCCGGTGCCCTGACCGGGAATTGAACCCTGACCTCCTGGCTCAGAGGTCGATGCTCAATGGCGGGGCAGCTTGTACTTTTCCTTCACGTTTTTGCGTGGAATGTGGGCGTTTCTTTACCGTTTCCTTCAGAACCTCAGCTTCATCGTGCTCAGAGCCAGAACTGCGTTTGCATGGTGCTGCCATGCACAGACCCCACCATAATTACGCCGACGAAAACCAAGGTGGGTGTCCGGCCCAAATCACAGCCAGTTGCACCCCATCCTCTCACCATCCGCAGGCCCTGTGCTGGTTTCGCTCTGACTTACTTTAATTTCCCTGGGCCTTGTCCGTATCCTTTCGTCTCCAACTTCCTGTAAAAGTTCCTCAGCTTGGCTTCAAAGTCTCGCTTGTAAGGGGCTGGTGCCCGGGCATTGGCACGCTGCGTACCTACAGCAAACCACAGAGAGAGAGGGTTGGCCTTGCACAGTGTCCCGGCGTGCATCGTGTCACCATGAACACAGATCCCCAGACCTGGGACCGGAGGGAACACGGGGCCATCGACACGTCCAGTTCCTGCGGCTTCCCACGCTCCAGGCTGAAGGCTGGACAGAGCTCACGCAAACAACACTGCCGCTGGTTGCATTCTTGGTTCGCAGAACCACGGGAATGTATTGGCTCCTTCTATTGTTGACACTGTTACAGGGGTCCCCCGCGCCCCCCACCTTTGCCCACCTCCACACAGCCCCTGCTTCTCCTGGTGGCACACTGGTCGAAAAGAACGAAGCTGATTGGGCAGTTACGATGGTGCCATGTGTTCGTCAAATATGTTCCCCCTTTCAGCCCAAGCGGCTGCGAGCCAAGCAGGATTACTCATGCCCAGTGCTGACTGGAGGGCGGGATATCTTTGCTGGCTGCTGAGGTGACATCATGCCAATTAGACAGGAAGTTATAATGTGAGAAGTATGCGGTGTCTAAGGCAAGAGCAGTGAGTTTCCATCCTTGACTCCATGGAAAACCTAGGAAACACCTTTTGAGTATGCACTACAAGCTAGGAATTGCTCTGGACACATAATTGCATGCGTTTTATGTCACAGGGTAGAATAATCTGGATGTCAAAACAGAATTCAGACATGACTGCAGAAGGCACGTCTCCTGGCTGCGCAGAGTAAATAAGACTGCCATTTGTTGCATTCTTTTTTTCATATAACAATGTGAATGTATTTCTTTCTTTTATTGTTGACACTGTTACAGATGTCCTCCATTTTCCCCCACTTTTGCCCACCTCCACAGAGCCCCTGCTTCTCTTAATATGTGCCAAGTACTGTGATTATCTACAGATTATCTAAAGATTTTAAAAAATATCTCATCATATGACAAGTATCATTAATAAAATGTAGAAGTAACAGTTCCTCTTTCCATAGAAAAATCTGGCTTTGGGTCATAAGGTGTCTAACCAACTGGCCGGGATACAGAATCGGTGATGAAGATGGGAGTCAGACAAGAACACTGGAAATTTCCACTAAAGATTTCACAACACCATGAGAGAAACCAGAAAACAGGCATGTTGAAGTCCTGTGCATTACACACCACAGTAAGCTCATTAAATATTTATTTGATGAATGAATCAACTCAGTGGTGGTCATTCATTGCTAATACCATGTTAGATTCAGCAAGGGATGCTCAGAAAGAGTCAGACAGGGTTCCTGAAGTGGGCACCGTGGCTGGGAAATCAGCAATAAAACATGTCAAGCACAATGGAATGCTACGCTGCGGTAAAAAAAGAAGGAATTCTTACCATTTAGACGGAAGTGGAGAGCATTATGCTGAGCAAAATAAGCCAGTCAGAGAAAGATAAATATCACATAATCTCACTCACTTATGGAATATAATGAACAACATAAACTGATGAACAAAAACAGATCCAAAGACAGAGAAGCATCGATCAGACTGTCAAACCTCAGAGGGAAGGAAGGGGAGGGTGGGGGAAAAGGGGAGAGATCAACCAAAGGACTTGTAAGCATGCATATAAGCCTAACCAATGGACGCAGACAACAAAGGGATGAAGGCATGAGTGAGGGGGGTGGGGAGGCAATGGGGGGATAAGGACACATATGTAATACCTTAATCAATAAAGAAAAGAATAAAATTAAAAAATAGTAAGTAAGTAAATAAATAAATAAACCATGTCAGACAATTAGAGAACACGTGATTAAGTCCTAACCTAGATGGTGTGTCAACTGTATAGCAGAGAGGACAGGACGATTGCCCTGGGGCTGGACCCAGACCTCGCGATCCATTTTGTTTGCATTAAAATCGTTTTTAAAGATTTTAAATTAACTTTTCGGCATTTAAAAATGAGGAGATTTCAGCAAAAAAAAATCCCTATCTCCACCGGAAAATGGAGGGAGCTCCTGCAATCGCTGGCGTGCGCTCTCCTGGGGCTGCGCGGGCCGCTGCTCCATCGAAGGCAGCGTGCGCTCCACGGCCACAGCCACGCACTGGCACGGCTGCCTGGCCCAGGATGGGCACCGAGATCGGGGTTCTGGAAACGTGACCGTGAACGAGGATAACGGGGATCCCATGGAGAAGACTGGGAAGCAGGCTGCCTTGGAGCCAGGCCTTTACCCTGGCGATCTATACTCCATGCGCGGCAGCGGGAGTTCAATAAGCCCTGTGAGCGTGGTCAGCGGACACGGGGAGACCCGCTCACAGAGCAGAGGGGAGCACGGGGAGTGGGCGGGGAGGGAAAGCAGTGAGAAGGTTGGAGCCAAACTGAGAGGAACTGAAAACACGGCCGAGGCGCCTGGGCCCGATGCAGTGAGCAGTGGGTGCAGGGTGGCAAGGAGAGAAGACGGGGTGGAGGCATTAGGAGCGGTTGCAATGGAGGCCTGAGGCTCGGTGAGCCTGGACTGCAGGGTGGGGACGCAGGGGAACACGTACAACGTGAAATAAGAACGGGTACCGGTAGGTAAGGAGAGAAGCAGGAACTCTCGTGGCAATATGAAGTTTTTAGGCCCGGCCTGCGTGGCTCAGTGGCTGAGCATTGACCTATGAACCAGGAGGTCACAGTTCGATTCCAGGTCAGGGTACATGCCCTCGTTGTGGGCTCAATCCCCAGTGGGGGGCGTGCAGGAGGCAGCTCATCAATGATTCTCCCTCATCACTGATGTTCCTATCTTTCTCTCCCTCTCCCTTCCTCTCTCAGATCAATAAAAACATTTAAAAAATAAAGTTTTTAGAACAACACCACTGCCATTCGCTGGTTAGGTGCCTGCTATGCCTTAGGGACCATGCGCTTTGCATAGCGGATCCTGGGGAGTCCTCACAAGTCTAGGGAGTAGGCATTGTTATCCTTCCCAGCATCACCACTGTAACTAAGGCAACGGAAGTCACATGCCAGTGAATGGTGGGTTTGGGGTTTGAGCCAGATCTATCTGACATCCAAAGCAGCATGGGAAGGGAGGCTGGTGACAGGTACGCGGAAGGGAGGCTGGTGGACGGGGTGTGGGGAGGGAGGCTGGTGGACGGGCCTGGGAGGGAGGCTGGTGGACGGGCCTGGGAGGGAGGCTGGTGGACGGGGTGTGGGGAGGGAGGCTGGTGGACGGGCCTGGGAGGGAGGCTGGTGGACAGGCCTGGGAGGGAGGCTGGTGGACGGGCCTGGGAGGGAGGCTGGTGGACGGGCCTGGGAGGGAGGCTGGTGGACGGGCCTGGGAGGGAGGCTGGTGGACGGGCCTGGGAGGGAGGCTGGTGGACGGGCCTGGGAGGGAGGCTGGTGGACGGGCCTGGCAGGGAGGCTGGTGGATGGGCCTGGGAGGGAGGCTGGTGGACGGGGTGTGGAGAGGGAGGCTGGTGGACGGGGTGTGGGGAGGGAGGCTGGTGGAAGGGCCTGGGAGGGAGGCTGGTGGAAGGGCCTGGGAGGGAGGCTAGTGGATGGGTCTGGGAGGGAGGCTGGTGGACGGGCCTGAGAGGGAGGCTGGTGGACGGGCCTGGGAGGGAGGCTGGTGGATGGGCCTGGGAGGGAGGCTGGTGGACGGGGTGTGGAGAGGGAGGCTGGTGGACGGGGTGTGGGGAGGGAGGCTGGTGGATAGGCCTGGGAGGGAGGCTGGTGGATGGGTCTGGGAGGGAGGCTGGTGGACGGGCCTGAGAGGGAGGCTGGTGGACGGGCCTGAGAGGGAGGCTGGTGGATGGGCCTGGGAGGGAGGCTGGTGGACGGGCCTGGGAGGGAGGCTGGTGGACGGGCCTGGGAGGGAGGCTGGTGGATGGGCCTGGGAGGGAGGCTGGTGGACGGGGTGTGGAGAGGGAGGCTGGTGGACGGGGTGTGGGGAGGGAGGCTGGTGGATAGGCCTGGGAGGGAGGCTGGTGGATGGGTCTGGGAGGGAGGCTGGTGGACGGGCCTGAGAGGGAGGCTGGTGGACGGGCCTGAGAGGGAGGCTGGTGGATGGGCCTGGGAGGGAGGCTGGTGGACGGGCCTGGGAGGGAGGCTGGTGGACGGGCCTGGGAGGGAGGCTGGTGGATGGGCCTGGGAGGGAGGCTGGTGGACGGGCCTGGGAGGGAGGCTGGTGGACGGGCCTGAGAGGGAGGCTGGTGGACGGGGTGTGGGGAGGGAGGCTGATGGATGGGCCTGGGAGGGAGGCTGGTGGACGGGCCTGGGAGGGAGGCTGGTGGATGGGCCTGGGAGGGAGGCTGGTGGACGGGCCTGGGAGGGAGGCTGGTGGACGGGCCTGGGAGGGAGGCTGGTGGACGGGCCTGGGAGGGAGGCTGGTGGACGGGCCTGGGAGGGAGGCTGGTGGACGGGCCTGGGAGGGAGGCTGGTGGATGGGCCTGGGAGGGAGGCTGGTGGACGGGCCTGGGAGGGAGGCTGGTGGATGGGCCTGGGAGGGAGGCTGGTGGATGGGCCTGGGAGGGAGGCTGGTGGATGGGCCTGGGAGGGAGGCTGGTGGACGGGCCTGGGATGAGCCGCAGCCAGAGCAGCCCCACGTCTCAGCTCTGACGGCAGCTGTCTGCATGGAGCTGGGCACTGAGGGCGCAGGCCTGCACCGGGGCTCAGGGTTGGGTTCAGTCACACGGCTATGGGTCATCACCATGCCCAGAGGTCTGTCTGCATAGCTGACTCTTCCCCCACAGAGCGAAGAGCCGTGTCGCAGAGGAAACCAATAAACTGACCTAAGTGTCTGGGATGCAGAAGGGGCTCCTCAGCCGTGGCCCCCACAGCTCAGCTGCACATTAGCATCACCTGGGAAGCTTAAAACCTCCCTGGCCAGGCCACACCCAAGACACATGCCATCAGACTCCTGGGGTGTGGCCTGGCTAGTGTTTTATAGGGCTCTCCACCAACTCCAGAGGGCAGCCAAGCTTGAGAACCATTATCCACCCCCCGCCAAGGGCAAAGTACCCACAAAACACCTGGGCAGCATTGCATCCAGCGACCGACACTCCTGGACGCCCAGGGACAGGGCAGCGCACCCCAAGTCCACTCAGGGGTGCAGCATGAGGCTCGGTGCTGCCGTCTGAGAAAAGCTGACCAGGAAACCCAGACATCTTGGAGCAGACTGAGCAATCGGTGTCCAGGAGCATGACCGTGGGCAGGGAAGAGGAAAGGAAGATCACAGCGCTCCATGAACATCATCCAGGCTCTAAGAAACGTGCTTCTGTAGTTCACTGCTTAAACAGAAACACAGCGCACCTTATGCTGCCGCTGCGTGCTGAGATGCTTACGGGAAAGGACGTGGGGGATCCCATAACACATTCATCGGTATCAACACGGGCCTCAATAAAACTGA
>NC_137776.1:6840230-6857730 GCF_963455305.1 Plecotus auritus
CTGGTGTCCCTACTCTGTTCCCAAGCTGACCTGTGCTTTGGCCCCCAGGGCCCTGCCTGCCTCCAGCCTGGGCTGTGCCGCCTGCTGCTCTGCCCCATTCGAGGGGCCACTCTCTTCCCACCCACATCGTTTGACCTCTGTGTGCTGGACACACAGACGCTCAGCTTCCCCCTCCGAAACCCCCTCCTCAACGCCTCTTCTCCTTCCAGGTAACTGTCCTGTCTTTCTTTCCTTTCACACTTTCTGAAAACAATCTCTACCCGCCTGGCTTCCACCTGACGTCCTCTATCATGCTGTCGCCGGTCACATTCCGGTCTGTGACCTATTGTTTCATGGAAACTACCCTGGCAAAGGCCATCCCCAATTTCATAAATTCCAAATGTGATGGCCTCTTCTCAGACCTCATCCTTCACGACTCCTCTGAAAATGTGGCCCTGTTAACTGCTCCCTCCTCCTTGAAGCCTGGCTTCCCTGGAAAGACTCTCCTAATCCTGTTCCAAAATCTACTGGCTCTCTCTCCTGCACTCTCTCTCCGCCCATCACTGAAATACTGGGGCTTCTCAAGGGACCATCTCTCTTTCCCCTTCTGTCCACAGACATGTCTTCCCTTGTTCCTCTCCTCTCATCCTGGGCCCAGCTGGACCCGCACACCTGTGCTCCCAGCCACCGCTTCTCCGGAGCTCCGCGGCAGTCTTTTCCAGTTGTGTCTGGATACCTCCGAAGATTCCTCAGGAAACGGGTCCGAACCAAACTCATTTCCCCCTCCCCTCCAGTCTAATCCTTTTCCTTTCTTGGTAAATGGCATTACCGTCTGCCTATAATCTAGGTGGTGAGGACCTCAGAATCTTCCTTACCTGAACTCCAAGTCCTGGTGTCTCCACCTCCTACAGGTCTTTCGAATTAATTCCCTTTTCTCTATTGTCAGGAGTCCAGCTCTTCAGCAGGTCACCTGGGTTAACACAACAGCCTCCCAAATAGTTTCTCTGATACTAGTCCAGGGGTGGGCAAACTTTTTGATTCGAGGGCCACAATGGGTTCTTAAACTGGACCGGAGGGCCGGAACAAAAGCATGGATGGAGTGTTTGTGTGAACTAATATAAATTCAAAGTAAAGGAGCCGAGGGGAGAGCAAGAGAACCCTCCGCTCTTTCGGCTCCGTGGGCCGGATAGAACAGCCGAACCGGCCGGATCCAGCCCACGGGCCGTAGTTTGCCCACGGCTGTTCTAATCTCTCATTTTTTAATCCATCCTCTGTATCGCCACCAAACGGGTCTTTGTAAAACAGGGTGTTCCTCTGTTTATAAATTTTTAGGGGCTCCACATGGACTACAAGGTAAGGCATCGATGACCAACAGGCCCGAGTCCATCTTTCCATCTGAGCTTTGGGCACCTGCCTTCACTTTGCCCTAAACTGTGTTCATGCTTTGGTGCCACGAAGGTCCTTCTTCCTTTGGTCTCCCTGGTAAACTCCTCTCCTCATTCTTCAGGGCTCCCCTTCATACCTGGTATCTCCATCTTTCCCTAAACACCCCATCCCTAGTCTTAAGGGAACGCATGTTCCCACATCTGTGTTCCCACACATTCTTCAATACAGGACGGACCACAGAGCTTTATAGAGTCATCTGCTGACTCACTGGCGCGCTATGAACCCTTCAAAGGCAGAGAGAGCGTTACTCCTTTTGTAGCACCAGTGCTTCGATCACAGATGATGCTCAATAAATCTGTGGTAAATGAACCTTTTCCTGTTTGTGGTATTCAAGTCGGCTGTGGCTTCATTATCACAACAATATGTGAAAACACATGTTACATATCAAGGAGCACAGAGCAGCTCTTCGCAAAGCATATGGAGTTCGGATTCCTAGTAACACAGTTTTAAATTCTGAAAGCTGTTAAAAGTGTGAACAATGCATTGCCTATAATGAGGATAATACAGCTGATTGACAACATCATGACTACCCTCCTTTAAAAACACTCACTTGCTAAGCTGCGTTTTCTACCATTCATTCATCCACTCATTCGTTCATTCGTTCATTTGTTCCTCTATCCATTCACTCCTCCATTCATCCATTCACCCCTTCATTCACAACATACCTCCTTCAAAAAGAATTTGAACGTAAACATTTTCGTTGGTTCATCTATCACACGCTCTGTCTGCCCACACGTCCTTCGTTGTCCCATCCAGCGCAGGTCGTGACTTCTGCAGGGAAAACTCTCCAAGTCCCTGAAGCTGACCAGTGTCAATTCTCTATTATTTCTTGAAAGCAGAGATTTCTTTTTATTATCCCTTGAATCAGCCTCCTAACTAAAACCTTTTAAATCCAAAAAGCTAACGTAGTATTCTGTGCCCTAACGTTTTCCGAGGCCCATGAGGCCCTGCAGAATGAAGACGAAGTTCTGTATCTGGCTAGGTCACACGACACACCTTGACCTCTCTATTCCGGAATGTCATTACCTCCTGTCGGCATGAGTCCCCCGGGAAACAGGCCAGTTGCAGAGGACAGAGTGGGCCACAGAGCATGCACCCGGGCTAGCCCTGAAGATGCACCCGAATGTCCCTGAAGAAGAACAGAACCTCTGACCTGGGGCTCGCTCCTCGGAGAGTCCCCGGGAGCTGCAGGCGGACTCACCTGGCGAGTTCTGGGGAGAGGACGCGGGGGAGCCGCGCGGGGACTGACAGTAGCTGGGGTGGAGTAAGGCATGCGGAGGCACATAAGACATTATCTCTTCTTCAAATAAACTGGGGAGAAACAAGAAACAAAACGCGCACTTTAGCCAACGAGGTGGGGACAAGCCTTGTTTCCGCGCTAAGACAGTCGCTCTCTCCTCCTGGCCCACCCCCCAGGCCTCGTCCCCAGCCCACGGGGAGCGCTGTCCCCCTGCCTGCCGGCCAGTCCCCGCACAGTTCTGAGAAAGCTGCGGCCACTTGTCTGGTTTCCTACAGACGTCGGACAGTGTCGTTTCTGTTTTGCCTCTTTCACGTGTGAGTTTGCGTTCACGTGTTTGTGTGCAAGAGCACCTGGGGGTTTACACTTGGGAATAAGATTCCAACACAACAGACATCTACTGAGAACCCCTCATGGATACACAAAGCAGGTCTCACAGCTTCATCTGAGGGACAGCCAGCGGGTCTCAGCCTTCGGAGCTCAGGACTGAAAAGGAGCGTTAAAAGCAAAAGAAAACAAAATAGCTCCTGAATAGCCAGCCCCCTCGCTGACTCTGGCTTTATAACGGTTTTCAAATGTGAGGGTTCTGATGTTAGATTACCCAATCCCGTATCTGCTGTTCCCACGAGTCGTCTAAAAGACAGTCAGCAGATATCTGCTATCTTGGAATCCCATATCTTACATATGATGATAAGGAAAAGCAGTATTGATTGTACTAACTCAAACAAACACTTAAAACAGAATGAAAACAACCATAAAGGGTTTTTACATGAAAAGGTGGAAGTAGGTTTGCTTTGCCCTTAGCCAAATCTAAAACCGGCTCCTTGTTTCCAGAAGATATTCAGACAAAGTGGCGAGAGTTGAACCCTGTAGGGGTTTTCGGAAAAGCCTCCCCAGGCACTGCTTCTGAGCCCGCAAGGCTGCCCGCCCCCCACACCCTCCGAGGACGCGGAGTGATGCTGGAGGCCGGTTTGGGTTGCCATAACTGGAGGACAGGGTGCTTTTGGTATCTGGTGGGTAGAGGCCAGGATGCTGATAGGCATCTCACAATGCACAGACTAGCTCCTGCAACAAAGGCATATCCAGCCCACAGCGGCAACACCTCCGAGGCCGGGAAACCGGGGTGGGAGCCGTGCAGTGACAACTCCATAGCCTTTCTGTCCCTCTTCATCCACGTGCACATGCTTGCGAGACCGGCCACGGTAGCAAAGGCACTTTTAGACAGGATGCTTTTTAAAGCCATCTTTCCACTTTTACACAGAGAAGTCAGGAGGTTTGGAAACAGAAGCGGTAAGTAATCACGTGTTTAATACCTAATTAAGCCCTGACACGGTCATTTCTCTTTTTCAGTAACTCAGTAGTCATTGGGATAATGTGATTTTAAAGTGAATCGCTCGTGAGAAGTCCCATGTAATGGGTGCTATCACAAAGTCCTAGCTAAATTAATTGTAGTGTAGGGATTAGCACCCTCTCCTCAGACATCTACACCTGTGTTTCATTTTTCCTTCAAACATGCATGCATACATGTAGATCTGTGTATATTTATGAGTGTGTATATATATCTGCATGTGTGCAAGTGTGTATATACAGTAGCTTTTGTTCTCCTCTTTCATGACCTTAATAGGTATCCTTCCATAGTTTTATATTTTGCAACACATAGGCATAGATAAAAATATATATATAGCTTTGCCTAAAGCACTGCTAAAAATTACAATAGCTATATGTGCATAGCATCCTTGGACATTTTGTTCGACAATATAATTCTGAGATTTGTCTGTGTTAATATATAAGGATGTAGTTTATTATTTTTACCTGCTATGCAGCAGGTCATTCTATGAACAAAGCTTATCTATCCCTATCTCCTCTGACAAATACTTACTTCTCCCCAACTTTGTGCTTTTATCAATAACGGTGCAGTGAACAGCCTGCCTAAGTCACCTTGGGCATATGCAGAGGAATTTCTTAGTGTAAATATGGTAACATATCTGAAATTAGAACTGCGCAGTCATAATGCAGTCATCACTATAGATAACATTGCCAAGTTGTATTCCGAAGAGGGTCTAGAAAAGGCAATCCCACCACATCCAGGCAACAAAAGAGGCCCGACTTCTCCTTTGGTATTATCAGGCTTTGGATTTTTTTTCAAATCGAACAGTGTGAACTGGTACCTCATTATCTGAAACTGCCCTTTATGACTGCTGGCGTCTTTCCATCGCGTACTGGCTGCTGTTGCTTGAGTTTCTATGAAACGCCTTTTGATAGCCTTCACCCATTTTTCTTTCAAATTGAGTTAAAGGCATTCTGTATGTACTTACAATATCATTTTTATGTGTGTGAATATATTCTTCTAGTTTGTTACCTTTCTTTATGTCTTTATATATGGTGTCATTCATTGGGTAAATTTTAAAATTCAAATGTAGCCGAATTTATCAATCACTTCCTATATGAACTCTAGCAGAGGTATATTTTTTTTACATGAGTTGAATTAGTGAAAGAATATATGAATTAGAATAATCAATAACAGATGCAGCAAGGTCATTTAAGAATTCTCAGGTTTCATGATATCTATATTGGAAAACAGCCTTACACAGGTTTATTTTTGAATGGAATACTTTCCGAGAGCTGTGTCATCTATCTCTACACTGCAGCCTGCTGATAATCAAGTCCATTTGACCAGGAGTGATTCCTCTTTTTAAGAAACAGACAAAGTATAAAAACAGGCAAAGTCTTCCCCTGTTAGCAACAAATCCGTTGCTTGAGTTCACAGTCACTATTTCAAATTACTCAAACTCCAAAGTAAAGTTAAAAATAAAGAACGAAGGATATCCCTGAAAGTTTCAGTAATCATTGAAGATCATTTATTAAGCAGCACAAGTAATACATTGTATCACTATATTATTTAAATGATAAACACATTTGATCACCCAAATATTTTCAGCCAAACTATGGTAGAAACACCATACTCCATATTAATTGACCAATCGTCTTCCTGACCGTCTGGCACAGTATATCCTGTTTTCAGAACTAGCTCAGAACACCATAAGCAAGGCTCACCCTCTTGACCTAAAAGGAACCCCTCTACCATAGGTCTTATTCAGAATCAAGTGAAATGAAATCTTTACGGAAAGTGAATATATCCCAATGAATTATGCTCCAAAAATCCACTCAAGGAAACTAACGTTTTAGCTTTAGTTTTTAAAATATGGCAACTATCAAGTAGGCAGTTAGATCTTGATCAGGTCAAGATCATGATGAATAACATGAATGAGATTGTTAGCACTTTGGGATAAATAAAATATTGACTGATGCGGCTCAGCATGATTTGCCCTTTAATTCTATGGAGGTCACACTGGTGGGGTGTCCCAACCACTGGGGGGAGCAGGCATTGTTTTACTCTGGCCTCCTCCATTTGAAGGGTAATAGTGAAAATGAAAAGGGCTTTTGAAACCTGGCTATTTTCCCTTGAAACTACTCTAAAATTTAAGACCAAAGCTGCTCTAACCATCAGCAAAGAAAACACCATCGGTCTGTTTTATGAAGGGCTATCAAGTTGACAGTGACTACCAGAGACCAAATTTCAACTTGATCTGATTTCCCAGACCTAAACTCTCAAAACCATAAAGTAAATAAACAATATTGAATCAGCAAAAGGGGACCAAGCCCATTTTACACACACACAAAATCTGAAAGAAAATACAAACATGACCTCTTCTACGTTGAAGGGGTAAGCTGTATCTACCCTTCTGCTCCATTCTGTGAATGGGACCTCCCCTTCATTGGCCTCTAAGACCCGCCCCTGCTCTAATACCACCTCCTCTACCAGCAGGGCAAAAACAAAATCAGACACTCTGTGATGGGAAAGGCAATCCGGAGTGAAGGACCGCTACACCAGCACCCACCTCTGCAAGGCGAGCATTCCACAGGAACTCAAGAATCAAGGCTACCAGTACTGTCAAATTATTTTCTAAAATGCTCCCGGTACCTGGTAACAAGACCCGTCCTAGTTCAAGAATGAGTGTCACCTACCTCAGCAGCATCACAAGGTCTGCATCACTTGAAAGACGCACCAACCCTGGGGTCCCTTCCGTTCGAATAAATTGGATCTTCTCCCTGTTCAAGCAGAGAAACAGCTCACAATTTATGTAGTCAATTTTTGAGACATAACTCAGTGCTTTAAGCACCAATTTTTAAAAGATGATCACTCGGTTTCTGGGGTACCTGTTAGGTGGCAGCTACAGTGTGACACCCTAGAAACACATACCCAAGGCAGACATGGTCCTTGCCTTCAAGGACAACCTCACGGGGGTCAACATTACCCAGTCCTAATGCTGGGAAAGATTTTTTTTTTTAAATATATTTTATTGATATTTTACAGAGAGGAAGGGAGAGGGATAGAGAGCTAGAAACATCGATGAGAGAGAAACATCGATCAGCTGCCTCCTGCACACCTCCCACTGGGGATGTGCCCGCAACCAAGGTACATGCCCTTGACCGGAATCAAACCTGGGACACTTCAGTCTGCAGGCCGACGCTCTATCCACTGAGCCAAACCGGTTTTGGCAGGGAAAGATTCTTTTATTGCCTGCTACTTTGCTGCCCAAGTCCTACTACAGGTCGTAGTAGCATCCAACCAAGAAAACGCAGTCCCTGCTTTGAGTTAAAGCCTGTTGTGGGCTTGAATCTAATCAACTGTAGATCATTCAGGCTAATTCCCTGTTATTTCAAATAGTGAGTGTATAGGGATAGTCATTTATATTCCTGAGGGAAAACCTTCTACACTAGTAAAAGAGAAACATGCAAATTAACCATCACTCTGCTACACCCACAGCCAATCAGGAGTGAGTATGCAAATTAGCCCAACCAAGATGGCAGCAGCCATGGAGCTGGAGTGAGCAGGAGGCTTGAGTTGCCCCCTGTAATGGAGGAAGCCAAGCTTCCCGCCTGCCCTGGCCAGCCCTGGCCTCCGCTCAAGGCTACGAAGTTTCAATTATAGAAGATAAATAAATCCCCGATACCTGCTTCCAGCTGACCCTGGCCTCCGCTCAAGGAGGCGCTGAAAAAAAAGAAAGAAAAGAAAAAAAGGAGGGGCTGGGAGCCTGAATTGCCGGGGGGCGTGGCCAGCCTGAAAGCATCCCTCAGCTCCTCACCCAGGCTGGCCACACTCCCATGGGGTGAGGGTCCCCACTGGGGGGCTTGGCCAGCCTGCAAACAGCCATCAGCCCCTCACCCAGGCTGGCCAGGCACCCCAGTGGGGACCCCCACCCTGAAGGGGGTGTGGCCAGCTTGAAAACAGCCCTCAGTCCCTCACCCCGTCAGTGGGGGTCAGTTGGAGGTGATCAGGACAGCAGGGGGGCAGTTGGGGGCAAGCAGGCCAGTGGGAAGGGAAGATGGGGGCGAGCAGGCCAGCAGTGGGGGCAGTTGGGGATGAGAAGACTGGCAGGGGAGGCAGTTGGGGGCAAGCACACTGGCACGGGGGGCAGTTGGGGGTGATCAGGCTGGCGGGGGGCATTTGGGGGCAAGCAGGCTGGCGGCTGGGGCAGTTGGGGGCGAGCAGGCCCACAGGCTGGCGGCAGGGGCAGTTGGGGGTGAGCAGGCAGGCAGGCAGGCAGGCAGGTGAGCAGTTAGGACCCAGCAGTCCCGGATTGCAAGAGGGATGTCTGACTGCCGGTTTAGGCCCGATCCCTGTAAACCAGCAGTAGGACATCCTTTGAGGGTCCCAGACTGGAGAGGATGCAGGCTTGGCTGAGGGACACCCACCCCCGTGCACGAATTTCATGCACCGGTCCTCTAGTTAAATTATATGTGATGAGCACATTCTTACTTGGAAGCAGGTAGCTTGCATTATATATTCAATATAAGAACAGATGGTTCTTTCAAATAATTGAAAATGTGAGACACTTTCAGTTACTACAGTTGGAGAGACAGATTCTGTGTCTACCTGTGTAAAGGCACACACGCTTACACAAACTCATATCCAACAGCACAATGTGCTCTATTCTACCATCATTCTATTACAGATATATGTGATAACATCAGGTGTTTTGTTTGTTTCATGAATCATGTTACTATTTCTAATTCTTTATATTAATACAATTTTAATAAAATTTTTCCTAGTTGTATCCCCTGATTTACACCAGGCTATTTCAAAGCAAACCATATTATTTTTTATGCAATGAGGGGGAAAAAACAAGAACATAAATTATGATACTGAAAACATTACATTTGATAGGAACACTGGGTCCCACATAAGCATGTCTTACTTCAAGGGCTAACGACAATGTATTTGGATTCCTGTATACCATACTATGAAACAGCAAGTATTTAAGCATTTATTTAGATGTAAGTATTTATTTATATTTAGTTCTTATCAATAGAACATTTCGTTTCCCTGTTTACTATTTTAGTAAAATTCCACTGCAATTTACATTTCCAAATTCCAAATTCTCTTTTGAGCTACGTAGAGGCCTTAAGGCAATGAGGTGGAAGGCGAGGTTTAATTGTTGAGACAAAAAAAAAAAAATCCCCAAACACAGAAAGTCACTGGATTTTCTCTCAACCACACAGCTTGCTAGATAAACAGTTCAGTTCCTGGCTTCTTCTGGCTAGATCCATTTTACAGAACATGTTAGCATATGAAGCAGCTAACCTTTGGTATGGCCAATTTTGTCTGTCCTTCACTGCCAGTAGCCATATATATATATATATATATATATATATATATATATATATATATATATATATACATATACACATACATACATACACACACACACATACATACATACATGTGTATATATATATATATATATATATATATATATATATATATATATGATGGCAGACATGTGTGTAAGAAAGCCCAGCTCTCTGCTTAACGCTATTTCAGTTTGGAGGCCCACCAATCAGAACATTTCCCCAAGTGTCCAAATCACATGTCTAAAGCACAGGATGAAAACCGAGGCCCATTATCTGGTAAATGGTTTTTTATTTTTTTGGGGGGGAGGGGGTTTAAGAAATATAAAAGTTGGTCTAAAAAAGCTAACAAGGAAAAGTTATCTTGGAGAAAAAACAAACAATAATTTAAACAAAGAAGTACTCTTTAAGGGCCAGTAACACTATACTTTGATCTTGAAGAATCAAACTCTATCTCCAACAAATACACAATTTATCTCCTCAGTCTATCATCCCAGTGAACCAGGCAAACAGATCAAAATCAGAAAGCAAACAGGCTGAGCTCCCCCCACTTCTCTGCCTGGAGGTACCAGCGTGGGTGGGGCAATGACAAGACTCTTATGCTCTGCACTGTGGCGTGTGTTTCCTGTGAATAAGGAAAAGATCATAGTCTGAATCACAAGGTTGACAGGGTGAGGAAAGAAAAGCCCAGGACACCGAAGGAAACGTGCCAGGTGGGAAACTGTTCACCACTTTCCAGATATTAACTCTTACGCAGTGAAGGTCACTCGTCTGATTCTTTAGGCAACAACAGAGCCAAGGCAGGCTGAGACCAGTTCCCTGCGGGACCAGCTAACTCATCACAGAGACCAGTTATGGGTCGGTCACATGCTTCCAGGAACAAGACACTGGAGCATGCCATCTGATGCACATCAGACCACTACGTACTTTCTTACGCTAATATCCACTTGTTCTCTCAGCAGACACTTTCTGAGTGCCTCTATGTGCGAGGCGCAGTATCACACACCAGGAATCCAATACATGGTAAGACGCAGTCCCTTTCGCAAAGAATTCACGGCCCCATGGAAGAGAGTTCTCTTTCAATGGGCAACGCTAGTATCACAGGAAAATACTTCGTTACTTCCAGCTAGCTGAACTCTGTTTAGGCCTGATGCCCACTCCTATTCTATCAACTCCTTCCTAAAGCCTTTTAGGGTAGAAACAAAGCAGGCATTGGTCAAGGGGACAGGTCAAGGCTGAGAACGAGACAGAAGTCAGCAGCTCTACTCAGAAATGTCACCAATCTTTTCTGAGAAATGAAAAAAAACAAATAAAATAAGGGAACTACTTTCTTGTCCTCGGGTATTTGACCAATATTCTACAGACCAGTATTTCTCAAACCTGTGTTCTTGTCTACCAGAAATCTACAGACAAAATCTTGAGTTCTGGGACAATTAAAAAATGTTGTTTTCACTTTGATAATCAAAACTGCTGATATTGAGGGAAGCATGTTTTAGATAATCTCATGACGCTTATGACTGAACACTGCCATGTGACTTTGCCTCCCATGTTTGCATTTACAAGACAGTTGCTGCCAAGTGATCAGAGATTAACTTCAAAGCATCAGGGCCAGGCCCCCAGGTCTGTGGCAAGGCCTTAATGGTAAATATGATAACAACGACCCTTGTCTACCCTTCACGCACAATTCTTTCCCAACTGAAAACACCAAACTTTTCTTTTGTGGCCTTAATTTGCATAATGACAATGCTGAAGTAAGGCTATGTAATGTATCTCCAAGTTGCCATAGGCGAAGGAGAAAACAAAATAGATGGGTTTGCAAGGTAAATGAGGTCTTTATACTAAACAAAACATAAAAGATGTCACAATTCATTCTAAGAACAAAGGTTTTACAATAGTTTACAATAGAAAAGTGGCAGTAGGATCATCACAGGGTACAGTTAAGGACGTATGTTCTCTTCCGCCTTGTATTTAGGGGCACACTATTGAATGAATTCGCTCATCAACACAAGGAATCGGCAGACAAAACTTACGCTATTTGTTAGGAAGGAAAAATGGTGACCCCGATAATGCCACAGATGCCGTGATGGACCATTAGATGCGAAATCACAAGAATCAAGTCAAACGCAACTGAAACGAAAAGCACAAATGTATCCTTTCCCTGACAGTGGCCCCAACGTTGGTGATTTGGTCTCTGAGAAACCAAGTCTCCTCATTAGTTCAAATGTGATTGATTTTTTTAAGGTTTTACTTAATTAATATGTCTCTTGGTTTTATAGTTTACAAAAGTACAGAGATAAAAAGGTTATGCATATTTTACATTGGCACACATTTATGTTTCATTAAGATACAAGTGGTTAAAGTCGACATGGTAGATCTGCCATATTTCTTTCTTTTTAGAGTGAGAAGTAACAGATTTGGCACCTAACAAATTTCCATGAGTTCACTCAGTGTCTGAAATAAACTAACAGGTTTGAGAAATACTGTTAAAGATACGATGACTCTTATTAGGGGGACCTTTGAAAGTTACGTTAATGTATTTATTCCATTTTACTTCATACATGCACAGAGTTATGAGGACTCATTTCTTTCTTTACTGCCTTCACCTTAAAGCCATGTTAGTGGCTTAGAATGAGGATTAAGATTATATTCAAATAACGGTTTACCACGTGAACCTCTCTGCACGGCTGTTGCTCCTCTGTGTGCCCTTTGGGGCACATCCCAGCACTTCCTCCATCAAACTTTCCCACAGGGCCACACAGCTAGAACTTAAGTTCCTTTTGAAACATGAGTTTCTTGAGGGCAAAGCCCTTCCTTCCTCCTTTGCTTTTATGTTCCTCAAGTGCCTACCACGGGGCTGTGCACACAGCAGTGTTCAGTAAAATGCAGGCCAGGCACCGGATCAGTTAACCCCAAAAGGACGGGCTCAGCCCCGAACAAATTTCCGTGTCTACTCAGTGTTTGGAAGAAACTGTCCTGCCATCATTTTGTTGTTGTTGTTGTTGTGGCAGAGAAAAAGACAATCAGAAAGCGGACCTCAGATTATGGACTCAAACAGAACCCCGAGGGACGTGCAAAAACAGGCAAAGAAGCAATCCCTTCTAAAGAAAACGCACAACCGTGGTACGAGGCTCAGCTGTCTAATGAGAACCTCAGGAGAAAGTCGCTGGCTGCTGCTGTCTCTCCGATGCCCATAATAATTAGCCTTCTGCAACCACTTCCTCCAGCACAGAGAATCACCCCAGAGGAAAAACCCCAGCAGAGGATCATTTGAGGACAATAAATATAGTCTCAAGACCGGAATTCCCACAGAAAATACTCCCACTGGAACCAGCCAACGTTTTGTTGAAGTTGAAGAAGGGCACGTGATCAGAAACGACCAGAAGCAGCAACGCGGCTAAACCACAGAGCTCCGGGATGCAGACTCTGCAGCACACACGGTTCCTGCAGACACAGCTCAGGAACACCTTCAAAAACACACGGGTTTTTAAAAACTCTCCGAGGGCAGTTTCAGAGAAATCCCCAGGACTTCTCTAACGGTGGCTGCCAAGGAAGGAAAATCAGCACCGATCGTTTATCCACAGTCTTTACTGGAGTCACAGGGTCCAGTCTGACTTGTACAGAGCCGAGCAGTGACAGGATCAGCTCTCCTTTCTCCGTCCTATTACAGAGGTTAGATTTGGAAATATTGGTCCATTACAGTCACAGGATACTTATGGACACACAGACGTGACATTAACCAGCCATATGTTTGGGGGAAATACTTGTTGTAAATGGATATGAATCAGTTCCTTGATAAGAATTTCAAGAGTTACTTAGAACTATCGGACAAGGAAACTAAGAACACAATGCATCTACAATTGCATCAAAGAATACCTAGGAATCGCACAGCTGGCATGGCTCAGGGGTTGAGCACTGACCTATGAACCAGGAGGTCATGGTTTGATTCCTGGTCAGGGCACATGCCCGGTTGCGAGCTCGATCCCCAGTGTGGGGTGTGCAGGAAGCAGCTGATCAATGATTCTCTCTCATCATTGATGTTTCTATCTCTCTCTCCCTCTCCCTTCCTCTCTGAAATCAATAAAAAATATATTTAAAAAATACCTAGGAATAAATTTAACCAAGGATGTAAAAGACCTGTACTTGAAAAATTGTAAGACTGTAAAGAAAGAAACTGAAGATACAAATAAATGGAAGCAAACACTGTGCTCATGGATAGGAAGAATTAACATCATTAAAATGTCTACACTACCCAAAGCAATCTACAGATTGATTGCAATCCTTATCAAAATATCAATGGCATTTTTCACAGAACTAGAACAAATGATCCAAAAATTTATATGGAACCACAAAAGACCCCTAATAGCCATATCAATCTTGAGAAAGAAAAACAAAGTTGGAGATATCACGTTACCTGATATCAAACTATACTACGAGGCCATTGTAATCAGAACAGCACAGTACAGGCATAAAAACAGACATACTGATCAATGGAATAGAATAGAGAGTCCTGAAATAAACCCATGCCTATATGGTCAATTAATATATGACAAAGAAGGCAAGAATATACGGTGGGGTAAAATAAATCTAGTCAATAAATGATGTTGGGAAAATTGGATAGATACATGCAAAAAAAATGGAACTAGACTACCTTCATTTTAAAAAATCTTTATTGTTGAAAGTATTACATAGTCCTCTTTTTCCCCCATTGACCCCTTCTAGCCAGTCCCAGCCCTATGCCCCAGGCCTTCCCCATCCTATTGTCTGTGTCCATGGGTTATGCATATATGCAGACAAGTTCTTTGGTTGATCTCTTACCATCCATCCCTGCCTTCTCTCCTTCTTACACCATATACAAGTATAAACTAAAAATGCATTAAAGACTTGAATGCAAGACTCAAAACCATAAAACTCCTACAAGAAAACATAGGCAGTAAAATCTCGGACCTTTCTCATAGCACTATTTTTTCTGATACACCTCCTTGGGCCAGGGAAACAAAGGAAAAAATAAACAAATGGGACCACATCCAACTAAAAAGCTTTTGCACAGTGAAGGAAACCATCAACAAAACAAAAAGACAACCCACTGAATGGAAAAACATATTCGCCAATGATACATCCAAAAACGGTTAATATCCAAAATTTATAAAGAGCTCATACAACTCAACAATCAAAAACCCCAAACATCCAATTGAAAAATGGACCAAGGAGCTGAACAGACACTTCTCCAAAGAGGATATAATAATGGCCAACAGACCTATGAAAAGATGCTCGATGTCACTGATCATCAGAGAAATGCAAATTTAAAACACAATGAGTTATCACTGCACACCCATAAGAATGGCTATTATCAATAAATCAACAAACAGCAAGTGTTGCTGAGGATGTGAAGAAAAGAGTAACCTTGTGCACTGTTGGGAATGCAGACTGGTGCGGCCCGTATAGAAAACAGTATGGAGGGTCCTCAAAACCTTAAAAATGGAACTGCCTCATGACTCAGTGATTCCACTTCGCGGTATATACAGGGTGCGGCAAAAGTAGGTTTACAGTTGTTCATATGGAAAATAATAAATAGACAATACAAGAATAAACTGTTTGCATACTCACAACTGTAAACCTACTTTTGCCACACCCTGTATATCCAGAGAAACCCCAAACAGTCATTCGAACGAATATACTATGTGTTCACTGCAGCATTATTTACAATAGCCAAGCTAGGGAAGCAACCCGGGTGCCCATCCACCGACGTGTGCATCAAGGAGAGGTGGTACATATACACAACGGAATAGTATTCGCCATAGGAAAGAATGAAATCTTCTCATTTGTGATAGCATGGATGGACCTAGAGGGTATTATGCTAGGTAAAGTCTGTCAGTCAGAGAAAGACAAATGCCATACACAATTTCACTTATACGTGGGATCTAAAGAACAAAATGAGCAAATAAACAAAATAGAAAGAAACTCATAGACACAGAGAGCGGAGTGATGGTTGCTGGAGGGGAGGGGTGGGTGGAAAAGACAAAGGGATTGAGAAGTGCAGATTGGTAGTTGCAAAATAGTCATGGGAAGTAAAGTACAGCATAGGGAAGGTAATCAATAATATTGTAATAACTGTGCCAGGTGGATACTGAGCATATTGGGGGGAACACTTTGTAGAGTATGTGATTGTCTAACCACTAGGCTGTACACCTGAAGCCCTGAATGTAAACTATAATTAAAAAATAAAATTGAAACATGAAGAGTTACTTAACTCTCTTTGCTGGCTTCCTCATTTTGAAATAAACATAATTATAGTGCCTGACTCAAAAGGGTTGTTTGTGGGAAGGATTAAATGAATGAATGAAAATAAAATACTTAGCATGGAACCTATTTCATGGTGGCACTGAATAATTTTTAGCTATTGTGTATATTATTAAGTAGGCCTCCATAATTATTTATTCATTTTTCAATAGCCAGTAAGATTTATTGAAAACAGGACCAAATTAGAAGCCTTGTAACTGACTCCTTTTTCTGTTTCTGCAGGTAGCTTTAACCATGCTGTTTGTCTTGTTCATTCCACAAATATTTGTTGAGTACTTCTATGATATGCAGTCGTCAAAATGATGGGCTCTCTGTAAAACTGAAATAACTCTGTATCAAAGTATCAAAGAGTTAACAAATATGAAAGCTTTACATTTCTTATAATCCAATAGCTAGTGGGAAACATTATCAACAAAGAAGAGCCATTTTGAACTCTAAAAGTGGAGTTTAGTTATTACACACAAGAATCTGGTTATAAGACACCTTACCTAAGGCATTCCAAGAGCTTGAACCTAAGTCCATCATTATTCTGAGGAATGAATATCAAGGATATACTAGAACGTATAACTAGAGAATTTTATTTTCTTATGAATTATACTATTTTATTATGTATTTGATAACAGGTGTTTTAAAGAAAATATATTGAGGAATTGAAACTATTTTATCTCCTGTAGTTTTATTTTAAAATAACCATATATATTAAAAAAACAAACAAATTAGTTAATATGAAGCAATTAGGATGGGCAAGCCAGGAAAAAGCATGTAAAAAGGGACAGATAAGGATATGGCAGTGTTTTCCAAACAGTAATAAAAAAATGTCAAGGCAAGGACAAAAAAACCTCGAAGTACCAATTTCCGGAAAAGAATACTATAAAAACTAGTGGTTTCCCACATTTTTGTAATCATTATTTAGAAGACTTAAAAAAATCTTCACCCACAACAGAAAGAACACATAAAATGCTTTGGAAAACCTAGACAAGAAATGCTGAGTTCTTAAATAAACAAGAAAATTTTATTGTAAGAAATGAAAGGGTTTAATACACAAAAAAATGTTATAGTTATAGAGGAGAAAATAGAAAAGTGTGTTTTAATTGTATCCAAAGTAAATATAAGAAACATTCCCCATGAAAATCCCAATGTATTATTTTAAATACGTTTTCAGTGCTTTTTAGAGAGAGAGGAAGGAGAGGGAGAGAAACATCGATCGGTTGCCTCTCGCATGCACCCCTACCAGGGATCAAGCCTGCAACCTGAGTGTGTGCCTTGATGGGTAATCAAACCTATGACCTTTCAGTCCACAGGACAATGCTCAACCAACTGAGCCACACGGACCAGGGCTAAGTCTCTATGTATTTTAAAAGTTGAGAACATTATCCAAAAGGTCATCTCCATATGCAAAACAACGCTGTCCAGTCAAGATGGCAGCAGAGGTAGGTGCATGCTCCCACCCTCCCACAACCACCTCCAGGTACAGCTAGACTACAGCACAGCCATGCTTCAGAATCGCCTGAGGCCCAGCGAGAAGTCTTAGAGCTGAGGATGTGGAGAGGCAGCCACTTCGAGGCTGATGCAAGCAGGCTGATCCCACACCCATGTGTGGGGGATAAAAATCGGGAGGGATGTCTTGGCTGAGGAGGTCCCCCCTGGAGAGCAAAGGGTCCCAGCCCCACACCAGGCCCCCCAGCCCAGGGTTCACGTGCTGGGAAGAGAAGGTCCTATAACTTCTGGCTGTGGAAATCAGCAGGGATTGTGATTGAGTGAGTTAGGGGAAGGGGATTGAGGGGGGGTGTCTTCGGGAGTCTCAGGCTGTTCCTCTTAAAGGGCCTGTCCAAGGACTTACTCAGACCT